>NW_022437157.1:546383-603400 GCF_009761245.1 Sapajus apella
CTCTGTCGGCAAGATGACCTTTGATTAAAGGTCATCATTTTAAGACCTTTCCTTTTATGTTACCTGTGTTTTATTTTATGACAAAAAGGCTAATGCAGAATAAAATAAGTTATAGGACATGGTTCCTGTTCTGCACAAAGCCTCTTCCCCATCCTCCTCTCTGGACACTGAGCACCCAGAACAACAGGCAACCAAAGGACCCCTGGCAGGGCTCCCTCATTTCTGAGTGTGCATCCAGATCCACGTCGCTGGAGGCAACGTCCACGTTTTATTCCTTGAAGCCAGGATGAACCTAACAGGACACATCTGCGGGGAAGCCTGGCCCCAGTCTGCAGGTTTTGGTTATTAGCATAGAGGGAGCAGGTCCTCACCTCTCCACAGGCACAGTTACAGCCAGAGCCTCCTCTCTGCATGGAAGTGAAGCCTGGTCCGTCCCCTGAACACAGTGACAGGGAACTCTCCAGAGGTGGAGATGACACCATTCCTTTTCTAACATGATCTAATTTCATGCTTGTTCTGCTTTAAAGGAAAGTTGTCCCGCGGTCGTGTCCAGTGAAGAAATCCCAGGTTCACAGGAGGGAGGGACAGGTGGATTTCAGGGCTGTGTTCGATCTGGGAAAGGAAGAGCAGAGACCACCAGGCGGCGCCGCTGCACTGCTTCTGCTCCCAGGAGAAAGCCGCTGGGGCTGCGCTTGAAGGTGGGGAGAAGGATGTCACAGCTCAGGGCACAGGTTCCAGGAAAAATCCTCCTGCCCAGCCCATCTGGCCCTCCCTTAATCAATTCTAGTGAAAACTGTCTCCTCCTGACCCCGCTGGATGGTGTTTTTTGACACAGGAAGGAGGATGCTATTGCTAGGGTCACCATGTCCTGGTTCATTGTGTGGCCAGTAAGTGGAATCTAAATACACACTTAATAAAAAATAAATTAATCCATAATCAGCCGTTGTTTATAATGTACTGATATCACTGAGCCAGTGTTTATAATGTACTGACACACTCCAAGCGTGGGCACAGCTGCAGACACACCTTGTCTCTTGGGTCAGGACAGGGGTCAGAGTGAAATGGGAAGAAACAACAGTCACTGGAGAAAGGGCCCCCATGGAAGAAGTCTGGCAGGGAGACCAGCTGTCCCAGGGCCACCATATTTAGGGATGACTCCCCCTTTCTGGGCAATATTTTTTAAAATTCTTTTTGCTCACAGGAGTTCTGAAATTGCAGGTTGCTGAGACCCAGCACTGATCAGTTACACTGCCTCTTCCTTCATCATTAAATGCTGCGCCAAACAGCACCTTCATACATTTCTATCCTCTTCCAGGAGAGAATCAAAACAATAACGGACACACAGAAAAATGCGAACATACTTTAAATATGTGCTGTCAGAAGTAGCTACTAAATATTAATTCCACCAAAATGAAGGAGAGTGTGAAAAAGAAAAACATTGCATACCCACATTCACAGCAGCAGTATTCACCATAGCCAAGAAAAGAAAGCAAGCACAGCACCCATCAACACGTGAACAGATTAAGAACATGTGGTCTACGTAGACAGTAGAATATTATTCACCCATAAAAAGCAGGAAATTCTGTTATATGCGGCAACATGGATCAACCTGTAGAAGATTGCTAGTGAAATAAGCCAATCACAAAGACATTCCAATACTGCACAATTCCAGTTAAACGAGGTGTCTAAACTCTTAGAACCTGAAATTAGAATGGTGGTTGCCAGGGGTTAGGTTGAGGGGATTCATGAGAAGCTTTTGGGTATAGAGTTTTAGTTTTGCAAGGTGAAAATTTCCAGAGATCTGCTGCATAACAATGTGCTTACAGTTAATATTATAGTCCTGTATACTTAAACATGGTTACGATGCCAAATTTTACATAATATGGTTTATGGCACAATGAAAAAAATAATTAGCTCTGTTACTAATTTAGGAAAAAAGCAAATAAATTCACTAAAAATATATTAGTATGTACTTATTATGAAAAAGAGATACAGAAAACTGTGAGACAAAGAGAGATCCTTGCTACCCCAGCTGTCATCCACGAACCAGCAGAATCAGCACCTCATGAAATTAGACAGACAGGCTCACAGGCCCAGCCATGACATCGTGAATCAGTCTGCATTTGGCAGGACCCCAGGTGGCTCCACTGCATGTAAAGCACCACCCTGACGCTGGGGGAGGGAGATCCTAGGATGGTGACTCTGTTCCACAGGTGGAAGCCTCCAATCCAGATGGGAGTGTGCCGGAAGGGCCCAGGAGGGACATTTCCATGAAGGTAAAATGAATAGAATGCCCAAAGTCTGAACCTTCTGAAAAGAGTCACACAAATGGAAGAGATATCAAAGTTAAATTAAGGTGAGTTATCCAGAAAATAAACAAAAACAAAAACAAAAGCAAGGATTAACTTGAGGAAGGTTGGCTCCGCCTAGACCTTTGCAGTGCTCCTGGAGCCCTCTAGGTTGTCCCTGAGGTGCCGCAGGCCAAGCAGGGGTGTCCTTCCTGTTCCCAGCACCCCCTCCTCCTGTTGTGGCTGCAGTGCCTGCATGTGGGTCCTGAAGAGTTTTGGGGAGGCGGAATTTTTATTTGTGTATTAAAGTCAATACAAAAATAAAATAAGAAAGAACACAAAAGCAAGGAGAGCAAGTACTCTGAACTACGGACTGCACCACTGTGCTGTGCAAGAGTCAATGGCTGCAACTGAAAACTCAAGCCATGTTAATAAAGAAATGGGACTGAGATATGTGGAAGAAAGTCAGAAGAATCAGCTGAAACTGTTGAAAGTGATTGCTCCCTAGAAAGGGAGAAATAGAGAAGAGAGGACTCTCCCTAGGAAGGCAGAGACTGATTTTTCTCAGAAAGTTCTGCACAAATATATGACTCTTTCAATTATTTGTAATTGTAACTTTGAGTAAAATGAAAACAAAAGCTTCAGTTAACATGCAAGTTTCTGGCTAATGACAACTTTGTTTAACAATGATAAAGGGTTAACCAAAATATAAAAACACTTAAACATAAAACAACAAGTACAAATGTGTATGTGACATCGACCCTGAATACAAACGTGAAAGAGCATGTCTATAAACACAACTCTGGGTAGGTAGCTTATGAATGAATTCCCTACTCCACAACTTTCCTGGTTGTTCTGTGAACACAGGCAGACAGGGACCAGGACCCAACTACGGTCCCTCATCCTCTTGCTCCCAAGCAGGTCCTGCACCTGCTCCTGCTGCACAGAGGGCTCCCATCCCTGCCTTGGTCTCTTTCACAGGTGCTCCTGTAACTCTCTCTGACACCACTGCCTTACCTGGGTGGAGCTGAGGCTGCCCTGACCAAGAAGGGCACTACCCATCTGTGTGCTCCAAGACCAGACAGTTACGAGGAACCTCACAAGTTCAGGAAGTATCCTACCTCCCCATATCCGAGTCAGTCCGAACTGATGGCAGGAGATGCTGATGACTGCTTTACTGACCCACATTCCCAGTTCATTTATTCTTCATTAATTCAGTCCACATCTCCCCAGAAGCAGACTGTTCCATTCTCTTCATAATCAGAAAATCCCAGAGCACTTTTTGTCCCCTCCAGAATATCACACTTCAGCTCTGCATCGTCACATGAGGGCTCAAACTCTGCAGGGCAGGTGTCCCCCACAGGGTCAGCCCTGAACATTTGCTGCAGATGTCCCCCCATCCCTTCCCAGATCTGTCGGTGTTGCTGTGAATCTGTCCCTGATTGAGAACTGGTGGGGAAATGTCAGAGGGGAGGGGCAATTTCTTTGTGCTGTGTCAAGACACAAGACAGACCTCTCCTTCTCCCCTGAACCTCAACTCTCTTTCTTCTGAGACACTTGAAATAAAACACAGACCAGAAATGTCTATTTAAAAGCTAAATATTTATAGTATAAAATATGAAGACAGAGTATAATGGGGTAATGCATGAGAGTGTGACAGGGCGAGGGGACCTCAACATGCCAAGAAGGATGGTCCTGGGCTCCCCTGGAGGAGCCATCACCAGGACACTCACTCATAAAGCCCACCTGTGATGATACAATTATGCACATGTCATGTATTAAAACATGATAAAATCATAACAAAATAACATGGCACAGCTGCAAACACCTCATAGATACTAACCCTTTCTATCCACCCAACCACAAGAAGTAAATGCTGTTACTTTCCTATTTCATAGATGAGGAAACTGAGGCACCAAGAGGGAAACAGCTGGTGAGACCTGGGCAGGGGGTTCAATCCAGGCCGCCTGGCTTCAGAGTGTAGGCACCCTCAGTGGAGCTAGTGGACCCAGGAGCTGACAGCAGAGGCTGAAATCCCAGGTGTGCGGTGCCCTGGTGCTCTCCTGTCCAGTCAGGTGTTGATCTGGGCCTTGTAGGCTCACACACTCGGGAAAAGAGTTAGTGCTCCACTGGGTGCAGATGTTTTATTCCCTGAGGACTTTTGCCTTCTCAGTCACTCCGAAATCAGATTCACTGTTTCTCTGAGGGAAGATATGTCTGTGCTTCCCAGGGCACTTTTCCCAGCCCCTGCCAGTCCCCTCCCATGACTCCATCAACATCTGCCCCCACCCTGTGCCCACCGCCCACCATGCAAGGTGGAAAAAAGCCCCAGTTCTAAAGGACAAGACCTGGGAGAAAACCCAGTGCCCTCCCCTCCTCTCAAGCCTGGCCAGCTCTGATAGCAGGAGGACTCCCCAAAGACAGTTCTTGGCCCTTGCTCCATGTTCTTCCAGGTCTGGGCTGGGTCACACACACAGTCCTTCTCCCCCTCAGTCCCTAGTCCCATGTCACCTGCAGAGGCACCTGCACACCAGGCAGGCCCTGCACACTGCGGCTCTGCCCTCCACCTGCAGCTCAGCGCTCCTCCCCTCCCAGACCTGAGCAGGCAGCTCCTAACTGGGCAGCCCATTAAGAAGCCCATTGGCACAGCTGGCCAAGCATGGAAATATGTTCCTGCCATGGAGTCTGCAGCTCACCTGACCCTGGGGACCCCCTTGTTCAAGGAGGCCTGGCCTAGCCTAACCCCCAGGCCCATGACCTCCACTTGAGCCATCCTTGCTCCAGCCTGGTCCACTCACTTCAGGAAGCACAGCTCCACCACAGGGCTGCTGCTTGGTGAGGCCGAAAGGCCTTCCTCTTCCGTTCCTAGCAGGAATTCCACCCAAGCCACTGACCTCACAGCCCATAGGGGATCTTCTTCTCCCAGTGGAGTAGAAAGTTTCTTGAGACTCCTCAGCCTGAGGCAGCCTCTGTCCACCCTCTGCACTCGGGGATTGCCACTGCCACAGCCACCACCTCCCCTATGGACCCTCCTGGAGAGGGAGCTCAAAGTGTGAGTTCCTGTTTCATTCAATCTGCTTTACAACATTAGTATTGGTGGGAATCCTTTTAAGACCCAGCTGAAATTATGAACATCTTGATTGGACATCAACATTTAGATCGGGAATTCTGAGAAATTAGCACATAACAGTCATACCCTTTTCTTGGTCAATGCCCCAGTGATCTACAAGGCAACCGTTCCTGCCCACAGGGAACCAGCACTGACAGTCCCTCCACAGGAGACTCCGAAGGTGAGAGCAGGAGCCACCACTGACCTGCACTGCCCCGGCTGTGGGTGCCTCCTGGACGGGGCCCTCTTGCTACAGGACAGGGGATGAACCATCCCATTGGAGGGGCTGACTGACAGTGCGATTAAGTTCAAGTATGAGAAACCACCACCGCCCACCGCCGCCCCCCACCCACCCCGCTCTGCCAGACACAAAGAAGTGGGGAAATGGCAGAAAGATTCAGGTCTCCTGGACACTCCATCCTCTCAGAGTCTCCTGCACTGTCTCTGTCTTTGCAGAAGCACAAAACTTCTTACCTGCTCTTTCCCTCTCCCCTCAGACAACCTGACTGTGGGGAGATCATCCTGACCATCTCTTACTCCATACTTACTGGGCAGTGCTTATTCTTCAAATACATTTTGTGAATATGCAAGTAAATGTAAATGTAAATGTAAATGTATATGTTCTTTCTCTCTTGTCACACAAATTTTAGCAGACTACTATGCTTTTCTGCACCTTGCTGTTTTCCCTTTACATTGTATCATGGAGACCATCCCATGAAGAAATATCAAGAGCTACACTATGTCTTTCTTTTTTTGTTCAAAATTTTCATGGCAATCCATTGTGTAGGTACGGAGTTTTTAAAATAAAAACTACTCTTTTTGAATGCAATGCTTTTTAACCAGCCTCCTGCTGAAAGGCATTTGAATTATTTCTTTCGGAGAACAATGTGACATCATGTAGCGTCATGTGGGAAGGGAGAAGTGATTCCACTCCTACCTGCATATCCTAGGGGAGCTCTCATATTCCTAGAACCAGAACGCAATGTCCCAGCATGTTCACTGCAGTAATGTCTGTAACAGAGACTATGTAGAGGTCAGTGAAGAGGGAAAGATACAAATTGTAGCAGATTCCTCCTGTGGATACTATCCAGCAACCAGAACAAATGAACTATTTTTATGAACATTGATTCATCACATAGACCATGTTAACTGAAAAAGCTAGCAAATGAATGATAAAATCAGCAAAAAACACTTTACAAAAAGTCTAAAAGCAAAGAAAGGTGAGGGGACCTATACCTGTAATCCTTATCGGGAGCATGTCTGCCAGGAGCTCTCGACCTGCAAGAGGGTTCCAACTTGGATAGGGGGGTGCGCGGAAGACAAAGAATGATAGACAGATGGGGTCTGGAGGGTTGAAAAGCATATGCTTTACCAACAACTTTATTCGTGCTCAGGGTCAGTATATATATCTTTTTTAGGTATGTGTCTACGTCAGACAAAGGGGTACAGAAAGCTTTAAAGTAGAAAAATCAACATTATAGGGTAAGAACAATGGAAAGGTCAGATACACAATTAACCGGAACAGGTAGTTACACTATCTCATCTAGGGGCAAGTCATTTAATTAACCAGAACAGGTGGTCACACTATCTCATCTAAGGGTAAGTCATTTATCTTCTAGCGAAAATCAGCAAAGTCGTAAAACATGACTTCGTAGAAAGCTCAATTATCACATACGTAAAACATGTCTTAGTAGAAAACTCAATTATCGTACACAATGCATCTCATGACTGCATGGCCATCTGGCGATTGCCCACAAGTTTAACTTTAACCTAAGTCTTTCTCTGTTCCTGCTTTCTGATAGCTCGACTCCCTCAACTGGAGACACTGTGTCTGGGCTCGAGCCCTCCATATGGTGAGGCCCATTTTCCGGGGGCCACACATGGGAGCGTTCCCCACAATCCTAGCACCTTGGGAGGCCAACGTAGGCAGATTCATTGACCCCAGGAGTTCTAGACTAGCCTGGGAAACTTGGCAAAACCCTGTCTTTATAAAAAATATAAAAAGTAGCCAGGCATGGTGATACCAACCTCTAGTTTCCGCTACTTGAAAAGCCAAGGTGAGAGGAATCACTTGAGCCTGGCAAGTCAAGGCTGAAGTGAAATGTGTTTGTGCCACTGCATTTCAGCCCAAGTGACAGAACAAGACACTATTTCAAAAAAAGAGAAAAAAAAAAAGACTAAAAGCATGTCTAACAAAGAAACTTTCTAAAACTTAGTAAGACTATAAGAGCATACAGCATATTCAAGACACGCATTCACCAGCAGTTCTTGCTTTGCTCAGTACAGTGTTGACTGAAACACATGCATATCAGAACTGTGGAAAATCAGGGCAATCTACAAGTATTTCTCTTCCATTCTGTGTATATTATGGATAGCCAATAATATTAACATGTCACAAATTGACAAACCTGGGTGGCGGCTTCACAAAGATTTCTTATAATTCCCTATTTTTTTTCTTCCAGCTAGAACTACTTCATGATAAAATTTGTGAAGTGAATCCACAGAAACTGAGAAAATGAAAAAGGAGTTACTGAGTGTGAGGAGGGCTGCAGAGAAGTAAAGACAGATGGAGAGATGACAACACTGAGCATGTCTGTGACCTTCGCAGTAACAGACTTCCTGGAGGAGTGTGAGCTGAAGACACAATGAAGTAGACAGACTGTGAAAGAGGGTTCAAGGAGTAGGAGTTTCCAGAGGCAAATGTGGTGTGGGGTTGGCCGGATTGGGAGGTGTGGATGGATTCTGAACATTCTGCTTTAGGTCCAGCACTTAGAGAAGGAGAAATCATGTTATTTACCACCTTTCACAATCTGTAAAGAAATCTGAAACATTATAAAAAAGAGACATGAATGGCCAATTGTCTTCAGGGAAAAACGCAACATAAAACCACAATGAGAAACCACTAAGCAACCATTAGAATGGCTAAAATAAAAATGATTAAAAACTATAAATGTTGGCAAGGATGTGGAACAATCTGTGCTCTCACCCATTGCCTATAGGAATAGAAAACAACCACTTTGAAAATCAGTTTTGTATCATCTGATAAAGTTAAACAAACTAGTACTCTATAGCTACCATTTCCACTCCTAGGTATTTACTCAAGAGAAATGAAGATTTTCTCAAAAATCCCTGTATAAGAATGTTCATAGTTCCTTAATTTACAATAGTAAAAAGTACTGGCTTAGATTTACTGGGCTGGGGATGAAGAGGGAATGATTGCCACTGATTCTCTCAACTCCAGCTTCTATTGTCCGTCACTCAGCTGAAAGCAGGAAGGCTTATCTTCTGAACTTAACCCATCAAAACCAAGATGACGGAAAGTCCTACTATCTACCATGGCAAAGACAAGGGTTCCTCCCACACCTTGAATCATGACACAGGTTTCTACCTACATACGCTTTTCTGCACATGTAACTATTTCGTGTCTCATCAAGCTCCAGTTCTCATAGTGCAGATACAGGAAAAACAAAACAAAACTACAAGCATGTGAAACAAAGAGACTTTCTAAAACTTAGTAAGTATGTAAGGGCATACAGCAAATTCAGGACACACGTTCACCAGCAGTTCTTGCTTTGCTCAGTACAGTATTGACTGAAACCCATACATATCAGAACTGTGGAAAATCAGGGTTATCTACGTGTATGTAAAGCTGCTGAACCGGATGCTCTGATGGAAGTTCTGATTTGAGATTTTATTTTATTTTATTTTTTAATTGCACTTTGGGCTCTGGGGTACATGTGCACATCCTGCATCCATTTTACACTTAGGTGCCACTGAGTCGTTGCAAAATTTTGCCTGACTCCACCCTGACCTCATTTTGATCAAGGCCTATATGATCTTGGACCTCTCCAGGTTCTCATTAGAAATGACCAGAAAAAAAAAAAAGCCATGTCCAGTTCCTGGGGTTCCTGATATCACTGAGAGGCAGCTCCTAATGGGGGAAGCCTTGAGGTGATCAAGGCTTCAGAGACCTCATTACTGCTGGAACACATGGCTCAGTTTCCAGATCAAAATGAAGCAGTGGTCCTAGATTCACCTCTGATTTTTAGAGTCCTTTTTCTTCGGCCTCCACAAATGCTCTCTGGTTGAGATGAAGGGTTAAGGACACAGAGACCCAGAAGCTGTGCCTGCCTCGAGCTCTGTCCAAGGTACCTCCCAGTGTTCTGTTACTTAAGTTTGCCACGTCCTCAGGAATTTAGTGAAATGGCCACGTTGTCTCTGAGTGGAAGTGACAGAGTCGTGGTGGAGCTGGGTTTGCACGCAGACAATCCTGCCCCAGGGCCATGCTCAGGGCTCTGCACTCTCCAGAATGTGAGGGTGGGTGGTGAGTCCAGCTCAGGGACGGTGATTGGAGAGACAGAATAACAAGAAGAGGGGGCAGAGTGAGTCACTCTGATGGTTCTGGGACTCCCCTTCCAGGAGAGAAGAAGACAAAAATGATGTCACCATCAAGGAAAACATTCAAAGTCTCTGGCTTAATCCTGGGCATATCCAGTTCTGGGACAGGTGGCTGGGCAGGGAAGACAAACTAAGCCACGGGCCCAGTTCTGAAGGTTTTCCTCTTCTGAGAATTCTGCCGGAGTTTCCCTGACCTCATGGCCACCTCTCCTCCTTTGCTCTTTGTTTTCCCCCAGCACTGATGAGGGAGGGCGTCATATCTGGTTTCCACTGGGGTCTAGAGAAGCCGTCAGAGTGATTGGAGAACGTTCTTCATAAAGTGGGAGACCTCCGGGATCCTCCCTGGACTCCAAGATACCTAGAGAAACCGGATACCGCGTCCCGGAACCCCTCCTGCTCTTCTGTGGGCCCTGAGCTTGGGGAGACCTGGGCTGTGGGGTCAGGAGGGAAAGGGCGGTCTGTAGGGCTCAGCAGCTCCTCCTATGCCCCGGGCTGGGGTCTGCAGACTCCTCAGGTCATTTCTCCAGGCGCCGCAGCCCCACGACACCCTCCCCTGGTCCCTGTCTCTCTGTCCTCCCCCCAGCTCTCCACACAAGGTAAGAAGCTCCCGGGTGAGCGGCTCCGGGGTGGGGCGGGATGTGGGAGGGAGCCCGGGAATCTGAGTTCCCGCTGGGAGGCGGAGCGAGAGCTTCCCGGAGACAGGGGTCGGGTGGGGATCCGAGGGGAGCGCATCGGGGTCCCAGGCTCCCTGCGCCTCTCCCGCCCCCGATGTGCCCGTTCCAGTTGCCCAGGCCCGCACGCCCGCGTACTTGAAGGCCGCTGGATTCGGCATCCACCACGTGCGCTCTGGGCTCCTCAGCGGCTCCTTTGTGGGCGACCCGCGGTTCCTGCGCTTCCACAGCCGCGGCGGGGATCAGAGCTTGAAGCTGCGGGCGCCGCGGGTAATGGGACAGCATGTGGGCGCCCTGAGAAAAGTTCTCGATGGCCGCAGGGAATGTGTTACTGAGGGGGCTGAGGATCCTGGGCCCGCACCACCACCGGAGGCAACCGGTGAGTGACGTCAGGCTCCGGGCCACTGTCCTCCCGACCCCACACTGACTGCCCGGGTCTCCCGGGCGTGAGCCGCGGCCTCAGCTGACCTCTCTCGGGTGGAAAGCGCTGGGGACGTTTTGCTCCAGGTTTGTCCTTCAATCTGGATGGTGACTGACTTCTGCTGTGACCAATCACAGAGGGAGGGAGGAACTGAGGTGGGCGGGACGAAGCGGGGATTCTGGCCCTGCCTCCTGCTGGCCCGGGGACGGATTCTGGGCCCGGCGCCTGCAGTTGTTGCGCGGCTGCGTGGTGGCACCACCTGGGAACTTCCTTGGGGAACCCTTCCAGCCCGAGTAAGACGGGGAATAATGTCCCTGAACCAGGATGTAAAGATCTGGACAGCAGCGCGATCCGCGGCTCAGAGGATCAGGCGCACCTGGGAGACGTTCTGGATCGCGGACGCTGCACGCGGTGCAGAAGCCTGGAGCATGGCAAGGAGACAAGGCTGCTGGAAGATATTGTAGTCCTCGGGCCGCACGTGAGGACCTCCTGAAGCTGGAATTATGTTACCTGAAGGCCTCCCTATAGGAGGGAAGGATGCCCGAATCGTGCTCCTTCCTCCTTCCTCCTCCTCCTCCTCCTCCTCCTCCTCCTCCTCCTCCTCCTTCTCAACATTTCTACTGTGGGTGTGGGGATTCCGCCCAGGCCCTTGAGGCTGTCCTGAGGGTGGGTGGGAGGAAGGACAGGGAGAAGTAGTGAAGGGAGGAAAATAGAAGAGGTGGCAGTTTCCCTTGTCAACAGTGATGTACTTGTCAATAGTGGTGAACTTAACCGGGGGATCTTTTTCTTCGCTGGTCTTCTGTGCCCAACCATTAGAGATAACCTTTAACACAACCAGAAGATAAAATACCAGGAAACCGGATCAGCAGAGACACAGTGGATGAAAGTACCACCAATGACTGCTACTTTTTAATATCAGAATGGAAGAGACAGTATCAGAAGGTTGTAAACACTGAGTGCAAACTAGAAAAAAAATAGACATTTGAAAACTGAAAAATAATATCACCAACCTTAGAAGCAGAATAGTGACTTCACGGACAATGAGACACATTTGTAGAAAGTGAGCCCTAGAGATGAGGAAAATTGTTTATCTGGAGCCTACTTTTAACTTTGAAATTTTTTCCTGGACCTCTGGCAAGGAGGCTGAGAGCTGGGATTCTCATGAAATTTTTTCCACTTCTGAGACTCTCCACAGAGCAGCCATGAGCACTGGTGACCCATCACTCAGGACCTAATGGGAAGGTCACCTTGAGGTGCTGGGCACAGGGATTCTACCCAGTAGAGATCTCCATGATTTGACTGTGGAAGGGGGCAGACCAGACCCAGGACGCACAGCATGGGGACCCCAGGCCTCAGGGGAATTGGACATTCTAGAAGTGGGCAGCTGTGGTGGGGCCTTCTGGGGGGAGGGAGCAGGAATCCCCATGCTGTGTGCAGCATGAGGGGCTGCTCAGGCCTCTTCCACTGAGGTGGGTGAAAATGGGTATAAGGTGGAAACCCCTTCACAGAACTGGCAAGCAGGAGCTGTTCTGGGCCCTGTGCCAGGGTCAGGGTTTTGACCTGAAGGTCGAGACTCCTTTCATTCACTTCTCAGACCCCCCTTCCCAGCTTATCCTAACCATCATGGAAACCATTTCTGACACAGAGCTACTTCCTGCTCTGGTGCTGGGACCTGTGATGTGCAAGAAGCTCTCAGGCATGGGAGGGACTAAAATGATGGCTTCGCCCCATCTTGCATGTAAGGATTCCACTGCTAATGGGGGATCCACTGAGTCACTTCTCCCTGTTCCTGCTGGGGCTGGGGAGGATGAACTCAGTCAAGCCACAAACCCCAAAAGAACCAGGCAGACTGACAAGGAGGGCACTGCCTGTCAGGTGCCCAATGGCCCTGATCAGAAGAAGTGATGGGTGAGAGAGGAGGCTGCTGGGAACGGGGATGGTGATGGGCTGCCCATAATGCTCAGGGTGTCAAAGCTGAGAGTGGCTGAGCTGAATCTGGTCATTACCGTGTTCTCCACAGTTTGAGAGCTGCCTTGTGCAGACCAGCAAGACACTGATTGTTCTCAACTCCCATTGTCTCTCTTTCCCTAGCTGTACAGCTGATGAACTCTGCATGGGGAGCATGGGGGGAGTGAGGCCCATTCCCCTGATGTCCCAGAACCCCTTCCACAGAATCCCGATATCCAGACCTCTGTCTCTCCCTGGACCATCATTTCTTTTCGTGGAATGAAAGGGTTACAATGTCTCCCTCCCAGATTCCCCTTGTCACTCACTCACTCACCCTGAAGACATTTCTTACTCTGTTAGTTATTGTTCTCAGAATCTTTCTTCGAAGCTGTGGTAAAATATTATAAGCTGTTAAGAAAGCTTGGAGGTTAGGTTCTCTTTTTGGATTCTGAGGATCTGCCGTGCTGAGGCAGGGGCAGGTGGGGAGAGAAGGGCGGGTGGAGGGGCAGGTGCTGAGTGGCATGCGGCCTCGCTCTGTGCTCAGTAAGGTTCCTGCTGTGGCCATTTCTTGACTGTTTGTCTGGATACCTCCTTGTGCTGTGATAGGGGCAGGTGCTTCTCCAGGTCGGAGACCTCACACATCTCCAGACTGAGCCTTTCTCCAAGTTTATGGAGATCAAGGGCAGATACTGGCAGCTCTTCATCCTGCCCTCATCTCTGCTTTATTTGGCATATTTTTATATGTAGATCTAATTCTTCTCATAAGAGATGTATATGAGCATGATTTTGTAGGAGAGCTGCTATCTTCCCACCGTGGCCATGCTCTGTCCGACACCAGGATCCTGTGTGCTTTGTTGCTGTTGTCCCCTAAAGACCCAGGACAACCTCTGCACGTGGGGTGTCTCAGATGTCACAGACGGATTGATCCCACCTTTGCTTTCTTTCCTGCTCCATTTCAAGAATGCTCCTATTGTTTCCCTTTTACTGTAGTAAGTCAAATTTTTGAATTAAGGTCTGGGCACACTTGCTTGAGCCTGTAATCCTAGCATTTTGGAAGGCTGAGGAAAGGGGATTACTTGAGGTCAGTAGTTGAAGACCAGTCTGGGCAACATAGCAAGACCCAGTCTCTACCAAAACAAATTGAATTAACATCATGAATAGATGTGTTATTGGCATGTCATCAATAAATTCTTGCCATTTCTTTTGTGAGCACACCCTGTGGTCTGGATCCTGGCAAGAAAGAGATGACTTGGAAGGAAGACACATATTACAGAGGTGCTGGCAGGGCTAGGAAAGCCACAAGGGGCACTGAAGCTCCCTGCAATGATCTGTAGCAGGAAACTGTTTGCATCTCTGAGCTTGAAAGAACAAGGAAGGGAGCAGTTTCCAGAACTCAGGTAAATCTGTAGCTTTCCCTAGGGGCAGCCCTGCATGCCTGTGGCTGTAGGTAGAGGCCTGAAGTGATTACAGAACCACAGAGCTGCCCAGAGGGAGTGAGGGAAACAAAAACCCCAAGTTACTTCTGCCCCCACACTCCCATCTCCTGCAGGTGCCTGTTACCATCCAAACCCAAGCAGAAGCCAGATGAGGAAGGAGCACAGGCCACCTGTCTGTCATGGTTGCCTCCCTGTGCAGGGGGCAGGACGGAGGAGAGTGGACAATGGCTCTGTGAGGAGGTAGAAGCTGAGAATAATGCCCTTGCCTACGGTGTTCACATTCTTCAGGGAATTTACTTAAATATACTAGTGTTTGCTGTAATCCCATAGTATAGCTTTAAAAAGCAACATTTTATGTATATATGGTTATCAGGTAGTAACATTGAAGAGTACCTAATTCTCCTTCCCTTTCTCCACATGGAATTGTATAACTCATAAATGAACAAATTGAGTTATTTGAGTATAAGCCATAAAAGCAGATTCTGGCTCACAAAAGCAAGAGGAAGCTGTTGTTTAGCTGTGGGTGAGGTTCACAGAATCACAGATGCTTCCAAAGTACCAGGACAGCACCAAGAAGCAGGCAGCAAGCCCTGACCAGTCTCACTGGATTCAAGTTTGGAGTGGGAGAATTGTCACTGTTTCCTGATGTCTTGTCATTGCTGAGCCTTGAATTCTGGAATAGTTTACCTAAATGGCTTAGTTTAGGTCTCATAAATTTCTTATTTGCTTGTGATTAAATTTCAGGGATAAAGTCAATATTTTAATTTGACTCTGTCCCTGAAAATGAATTCAGTGCTGAAATTGAATTCAAATCCCATTTCAAGGATAGAGTCAATAGGGATAGAGTCAATGTTTCCCCTTAATGGGAGCTCCTTTTCTCTGTTTATCTTGTTAAAGTAGGGGGAAGGGGAAGAGTCTTTCAAGTTCCTATGGACCCATGTACATCGTGAGATCAACCTAATTGTCCTCATCCATTTTCCTTTACTTTCCAGAAAAAATCAAATCCCTTTCCAACCAAAATATGACAGCACCTATGGTCCAGGGCTGGGGCCCTTAGTGGATGCCCAGCAGCAACTTCCTGGAACTGTGACCTCCCCAGCAGGCCCGGGGATGAAAAGAGAAACTCAGGTCCAAAGGGGACACCAGTGCTTTTTGGGGAGAGAAGAGCACCCCACAGCACCACACCCTGAAGAAGGGGAGTGAGAAGAGAGGGCAGGTGAACCCATCACAGCTCCAGGGAGATGGGAGGGGGCAGCAACCAAGAAGAACAGCCATGGCGCGGCCCCAGCCAAAGCCATGAGACGGCAATACATGTCTGGGGCCCTCTCAAGCCAACATGAATTTCACTTCTACACACTGTTTTGTTAAGGGCTATCAGTAGATCTATGAGAGAGAAACTTTGATACAGTGGAAACCATGGCCTCAAATGGGTCAGCCCAGAAGAATTTAGTAGTAGGTTCTGCGCTTCCCTCCAGAGCCTTTTAGACATGGGCAACTTTTCATTTTTTTCCAGCTGCACACCCTAGGTAATGAATAAATCTCTCGGAACTGTATCCTTGCTGGGCACACAAGCCCCTACCACATGTACGTGGCCTGGGAGTTGTGGCTGAGGCAGAGTGAGACTCCTATCTGTGGCCAGGAAAAGCTAATAACCCCGCATTTGGTTCAGTCCCTGTGAGGTCCTGACTAGGGTGTGTGCTACTGTATTCCCTCTAATGCTCTCTTAGCTTTTTGGCTCTGAGGTAAACAGGCAAATGTTAAATTGAAGCCTTGGTTTCTCTTACACTGAGGCAACATTACTGCAGCAGAGCAAACCTTATCTTATTAGTGCATCAACCCCAAGTCCATGTTCATTACAGTAGGAAAAACTAACATGGTGAATTCTGCCTCAACAAGGCACAAAGACCATTATCAGGCAATGACCAGGGTGGCCTCATATCCATGTGTTTTTGCAACTCAAGCATTGCCTGGTCACCACCTCCTTGCCCCCACTCCTTGCACTCCAGCCCTCCAAGGACAGCCTGACATATGAAGGAGGTGCCAGGTGCAGATGGCAGGCTGCATAATTGCTGGCCCCCGAGCACCTGGAAACACTCTCAGGTTTTGGCTGGCTTGGGTTGCTGCTTCCATATTGGAGAAGGTCCCTGAGTCTGGGGCCAGACCCCTGTCTCACGCTCTGAGGTGATCTTAGTGATCAAACTGCGGGTACTTCCACAGATTTCTTCTCAGGACAATTCCTTTTTCTAGACAAGTTTCTCTTCCTTTTCAGGGCTCAGCCATGACTGTGGGTGACCAAACAGCTGTTCACAAAGGGCAGAGATCTCTTCAATGCCAGCTTATAAATTCATACCTCACCACCTCCAGACGTGGGAAAAGGCACCTCCACCCACAATCCAGTAGTTATTCCTGCCCTGAACTCCTCACACCCATTGGACACTCGGAGAGTGTGGAGGGCACCCAGGGTGCATGGTGGCAGTGGAGGCCTTGGGAAAACTGGCTGGGAAGCCAAGTTTTTACCTGCACCTCAGGTAACTAATTTTTTTTTTTTTACTTTTTTGTACTTTCTGGAAAATGTCTCCAAAAGATTTTTAAAGACCAATTTTTTGACTACCAGCCTATTTGGCTGAGCCGTGGACATGGACCAGGTAAGCATTGCTTTTAGCTATGACATGCCTGAGAATTCTGAGACCTACCTGACTCAGATAAGCTCCACATCCAGAAGGACACACACTCTCCCACCTCCTTAATTTCTGCATCTTTTCACACTTTTAATCCTCATCCCTACCTCTGGGTGTTTTCTCTCTTTGGGGTCCTTTAGTCTTGCCGTGTGTCTCCTTCCAGGTGGCACAGGGCTTGGCCATCACGTTTGTGTCAGATGAGAATGACGCCGGGATCCTCAGTGATGGGCAACATCGCTTTGAAATCAGTGATAGTGAGCTGCCTGATGAGACAGATGTCTCCTCCCACAATGAATGCTGATCTCATGAAACCCTTTGATTCCTTTTAGTTCCTTATTGTGTTTGTCTTCAATCCCGTCATGTAGGTCATGGGCACCTGATGTGTAATGGATACTTGACTCGTTCAGGCCCCCGGTCTTTGATTCTGTGCTGAAATGTTCGTCTGACCTTTATGTGGGGTCTCTGTTTTCTCTCATCACATTACATCCTTTCTCCCACTGTCAAGTCTGTCCTCTGAATCCACACAGTACATGAACATTCACATGTGTGCCATGTGTTTACACCTCACTTTTCCTTTTCCATGAATTATTTTGACCATGCCACATTTTCCCCTCAGTTGAATAGACATGGTAGGATACTCACCCGTTCTGGAATGTGGCTGTCTGCCCTTCAGGAGAGGACAGCAGGGTGGGGGCAAAGAAGACACTGTTGTCCTCACCCACGACACCCTCTTCCCCCACCCTCTGGCAACTGTCTTCTTCATCAGCACCACTCCATTCCTGATTGTCAGTATTTTTGACATAGCTAAAAGTTAAACAAACCTGTAGAAACCGTGGAAGCAAATCTAGGCAATACCATTCAGAACATAGGCATGCACAAAGATTTTATGATAAAAATGCCAAAGCAACTGCCACAAAAGCAAAAATTAACAAATGGGATCTAAATAAACAAAAAAGCTTCTGCACAGCAAAAGAAACTATCATCGGAGTGAAGAGACATCCTGCAGAATGGGAGAAAAATTTGCAATATATCCATCTGACAAACGTCTGTGGAAATGTATTCTCTTTCCAGGTCCACAAGGGGTGTAGTTTTAAGGACAAGAACTTCCCAGCACCATGCCCCCCTCCCATCTCTCTCCATCCAGGAGATTTAATGGCTTATGTTTAAATTTCGTGAGCACAGGAAGAAATTTAAGAGTCAGTCTCCTCAGCGGAAGTTTAAAGGAACTCCTTTCACTGGCCAGAGGAACTTCGAGAGGTGGGAATTTCTCCCAGGATAAATTCCCCTGCTTCTTCACCCACACCAGATTTCCAGCTCTCTGGAATCACCTCCCACATAGTGGGAGCTCTCTTTCCCCTCCTGGCTTTCCCCGCTGGGTTCCCCTTCCACACTCTCTCATGAAAGCCTGTCTTCCTCTCCCAAACTCCATCTCTCTCTCTATTCCCTTCCACTCAAGGTGGAAGTTGCTTTTCTCTCCTAGATTCCATCTTTCTGGATTCTCTCACTCAGTGTGAGAGTTAGCTGTTTCTTTCTCTCTCCTCCTGTTTCTCTCTCTCTTCTGAATAAATAACTTTCTACACACACTTTTGAGTCTGGCATTTACTGCTCACTGCACCGTGGTCTCCTCTCTCATTCTTGAGAGGGCAGGAGACCAACAACCTGGAGAAACATTCTCTCAGGGGAGCTGAGAGTACCCTGAACCCCAATATAACAGGTTTAATATTCAATCTGCAGAGAACTGAAGCAAATTTACATAAAAAACAACTTCATTAAAAAATGGATAAAGACGGCCAGACACGGCAGCTCATGTCTGTAATCTCAGCACTTTGGGAGGCCAAGGTGGGTAGATCATGAGGTCATAGGGTGGAGACCATCCTGGGCAACATGGTGAAACCCCATCTCTCCTAAACATAGAAAAATTATTGAATAGGAGTGGTGAGAGAGGGCATCCTTGTCTAGTGCCTGATATCAAAGGGCTTCATGACTAAAACACCAAAAACAATGGCAACAAAAGCCAACATAGACAAATGGGATCTAATTAAAATTCAGAGCTTCTGCACAGCAAAAGAAACCATCATTAGAGAGAACTGACAACCAACAGAATGGTAAAAAATTTTTGCAATCTACCTATCTGACAAAAGGCTAATATCCAGAATCTACAAAGAGCTAAAAGAGATATACAAAAAAAAAAAAAAAAAACCCATTCAGAAGTGGGCAAAGGATATGAACAGATGCTTTTCAAAAGAAGACATAATGAGGCCAAACATATGAAAAAATGCTCATCATCTCTGGTCATTAGAGAAATGCAAATCAAAACCACATTGAGATACCATCTCATGCCAGTTAGAATGGCGATGATTAAAAAATCTGGAGACAACAGATGCTAGAGAGGATGTGGAGAAATAGGAACACTCTTACACAGTTGGTGGGAATGTAAATTAGTTCAAACATTGTGGAAGACAGTGTGGTGACTTCTCAAGGATCTAGTAATAGAAATTCCATTTGACCCAGCAATCCCATTGCTGGGTATATACCCAAAGAACTATAAATCATTCTACTATAAAGACACATGCACACATATGTTCATTGCAGCCTTGTGTACAATAGCAAAGACCTGGAACCAACCCAAATGCCCATCAATGATAGACTGGACAAAGCAAATGTGGTATATATACATCATGGAAAACAACACAGCCATAAAAAACAATGAGTTTTGTCCTTTGTAGGGACTTGGATGAATCTGGAAGCCATCATTCTCAGCAAACTCACACAAGAACAGAAAACCAAACACTGCATGTTCTCACTTGTAAGTGGGTGTTGAACAATGAGAACACGTGGACTCAGGGAGAGGAGCATCACACACTGGGGGCGGCTGGGAGGGTAGGGGAGGGACAGTGGGGGGTGGGGAGGATGGGGAGGGATAACATGGGGAGAAATGCTGGATGTAGTATACACCTAAAGTAAAATAAAAATAAAAAAATAAATTAAAATTGAAAAAAAATACAAAAATTAGCCACTGCACTCTAGCCTGGGTGACAGAGTGAGGCTCCATTTCAAAAAACAAACAACAACAAAAAAAAAGTGGACAAAGACATGAACAGACACTTCTCAAAAAAAGATATACATGAAGTCAACAAACATATTTTTAAAGCTCAACATCACTGATCGTTAGAGAAATGAAAACCAAAACCGCAATGAGATACCATCTCATGCCAGTCAGAATGGCAATTATTAAAAAGCTAAGAAACAACAGATGCTGGCAAAGTTGCAAAGAAATAGGAATGCTTTTACACTGTTGGTGAAAATGAAAATTGCTTCAACCCTGTGGAAGACAGTGTGATCATTCCTCAAAGATTTACAACCAGAACTACCATTTGACCCAGCAATCCCGTTACAGGGTAGACACCCAAAGGAATAGAAATCATTCTATTATAAAGATAGATGTACATGTATGTTCATTGCAGTGCTACCCACAATAGCAAAGACATGGAATCAACCGAAATGCCCATCAATGATGGACTGGATAAATAAAATATGGTACATCTACCTACACCATGGAATATTATGCAGCCATAAAAAGAAATGAGATCAAGTCCTTGCAGGGATACGGATGAAGCTGGAAGCCAGTATCCTCAGCAAACTAACACAGGAACAGAAAACCAAACACTGCATGTTCTCACTTATAATTGGGAGCTGAACAATGAAAACACATGGACACAGGGAGAGAAACAACACACACCGGGGCCTGTAGTGGGAAGGTGGTTGGGGGGGAGCATTAAAAAATATACCTAATGCATGCCAGGCTTCATACCTAAATGATGGGTTGATAGGTGCAGCAGACCACCATGGCACATGTTTACCTATGTAATAAACCTGCACATCCTGCATTTGTACCCTGGAACTTAAAATTAAATTAAGTTAAATTAAAAAACAAGGTTAAAGCATTAAAGAAAATAATTAGATAAAAGAAGTCTTTGATTTACAAAATCCTGAAACAATAGTTTTAATTTTGCTTTTAGCATACATGCAAATCCTTTAATACTGTTCCCTTCCAGAGGTGCAGCTTAATTCCATCTCTTGAATGTGGCTTGGATTTAATGATGCACTTCTGATATGGCCTAGCTCTGAGTTCCCACCCAAATCTCATCTTGAATTGTCTTATGAATTGTAATCCCGACTTCTTAGGGGAGGGACGTCATGGGAGGTGATTGGGTCATGGGGACAGTTCCTCTGTGCTGTTCTAATGATCGTGAATGAATTCTCATGAGATCTGATGGTTTTATAAGGGGCTTCCCCCTTCACTCTGTATTTCCCTCTCCTACGACCACATGAAGGATATGTTTGCTTCCACTTCTGCCATGATTGTAAGTTTCCTGGGACAGCCTTCTCAGCCATGCAGAACTGTGAGTCAATTAAACCTCTTTCCTTTATAAATAACCCAGTCTCAGGTATTTCTTTATAGCAATGTAAGAACAGGCTATAACTGTTCTCTACAACTTCTAACTGACAGAGTAGGGCTGACATAACAGTTTGTGACTCTGGGAGTAGAACATAAAACTTACTGCAGCTTCCACCTTCTCTCTCTCTGTCTCTGGGATGATGAGCTCTGGGGGAAGCCAGCTGCTGTGCTGTGAGCTGCCCTGCAGGAAGGTCCATGTGGCTAAGAACTGAGGACTTCTGAGACCAGACAACAAGGAACTAGGCCTTTTCCAACAGCCATGTGACTGAGCCATGTTTCATGTGAATCCTCAGCCCCAGTGAAACGCTCAGATGATGGAGCCCTGGCTGACAACTGGACTACAGCCTTGTGAGAGGAACTGAGCCAGAAGCACTCAGGGAAACCTCTCCTAGATTCCTGACCATTGGAAACTGTGGGTGATGATGAGTATTTGTTGTTTTGAAATGCTAAGCTTTACATAATTTGTTATAGAATAGTAAATGACTAATACATTTTCACGACAGAGGATGTATTAATTTACATTTGCTGTACATTAATTTACATTTGCCATACATTTATCATCATCAATGTAAAGCCTTTCAGGCTGACTGGCTGTACCATGGACTATGCCGTGGTAACCTCTGTGAACTGCACATACACCCCAGATGAGTTCCTGGAACTAGAAAGTGTGAAGTAACTGGAAAACCATAAAAAGGAGAAGAATGAACAACCCCTGTGGTGCTTAATTAACTTTGAGACATTCTTCTATTTTTTCTTATTCCACCCTCAACTGATAAGGCAACTGGACTTTGTAAACAACCTTGGTCAACCTCGTGACTCCAGACCCTACAACCCTCTCCCAACCTGCAAAAGTTGCCCTGAACTGTAACTTCTGTAACTGTCCACTGCCTACCCCAAACCTATAAAACCAATTCCTATCCCACCGCCTTCCGCTGGCTTTCTTTTCAAACTCAGCCCACCCATACCCGGGTGAATAAACAGCCATGTTGTTCAGAGAAAGCCTGTTTGGGGGATTTCTTCATTTAGAGCATACATTTAACGGTCATTATTATTATTTTTGAGACAGGGTCTCACTCCATCACCCAGGCTGGAGTGCAGACGCGTGATCATCATGCGCTTCAGGGTCGGCCTCCTGGGTTCAAGGGATCCTTTGACCTCAGCCTCCTGAGTATCTGGGACTACAGGCATGAACCACAATGACTGGCTAATTTTCTAATTTTTTTTCAGAGATGAGGGTTTCACCATGCTGCCCAGGCTGAACTTGAATTTCTGGAGTCAACAAATCTGCCATCTTCTGCCTTCCACAGTGCTAGGATTTCAGACATGAGCCACCACACCTGGCCTAAATTAACTATAAGATTTGAAATATATAACTTAGTTGTAAAAGGTATGGAGAATTTCCATAGCTGAAGAGGATGTATTTTGTTACTGATCACAATGATCACTTTACGTGAACGTCAATTTCCAGCTGTGTCCAATTAAACACAAAAGGAAGATCCAATCCTTCTAGGCTGATTCTTTGATGGGCCCCAACAACCACCTCCTGCTCACTCACCTTCCCTCAGTTATTCAACCGACTCTAACGTAGTTGCTGCTGTGAAGGGATTCAGCAGATATAATTAAGGGCCTCACTTAGTTGACTTTAGGCTGGGTTTATCTTGCTTGGACTGTCCCAATCAGATGAGCCCTCGAAAGGACTAGGTTCTTCCTGAGCATAGAGATTCAGTGTGAGAGGGAGTCAGCATGAGGGATTTCCTCCACTGTGGGCTTTGAAAATGAAGGAGCTGTGTAGGCAAGAACGCTGGTGGGCACCAGGAATTGAGCACATCCCTCCCCGTTCTCTACCTTGACAGCCAGCAACAAACGGGGACATCAGTCTTACTTCTGCCACTTCTGTATAAGCCTGAAGGAGGATTCTAAATGAAAATACAGCTTTGGGAAGCCCAGAACAGAGATTCCATCCACATCTTGCCCAGACTTCTGACTCAGGAACTATAAACAGCTCAAGGGGTGTTGCTTGGCCAGGAGTGGTCGTGCACACCTGTAACCCTAACATTTGAGGAGCTGACATAGGAGGATCACTTGCAGCCAAGAGTTTGAGACCAGCCAGGACAATATAGTGAGAAACTCTTCTCTACAACTTTCTTCTTCTTTTTTTTTTAATTGGCTGGGCGTGGTGGCACTTGCCTGCAGTCATAGCTGTTCTGAAGACTGAGACAGGAGGATCCCTTGAGACCAGGAGTTTGAGGCTGCAGTGAGCCATGATCATGTGACTGCACTTCACCTTAGAAGACAGAGGGAGACTCTGTCTCCAAAAATAAATAAATGAATACAATAAATGTGTGTTGTTTAAAGCCAATGTTTGCGATAATTTGTTATGCAGTCTTATAAAATTTAAACACAGGCTCAACAGATTCATGGAATGAATTGATGAACTGATATGCACACTAGTTACATAAAATAGAATCTTAACTTTTTCAGTGTTTTACATTTTATAATTTTCTGTAGTGCAATTTAATACATTCATATTTCATTCATTTGGTCAACAAAAATTAATTTAGTTCCTACAATGAAGCAGGTATGCCCTCATAGGCTCACATGCCTGACATTCTAGAAGCTTCACAAGACCATGGTGGAGCCACTGGAGTGTTTTAGGTGGAGAAATGACACACTCTGACTCACAGTAGCAGGATTACTGTGCAGAGAACACTCACATAACAGGTAATGGGACAGTGCTAGAGCCACTATTCAGGAGTGACAGAGTGGTGGGGGTTAAGGGGAGAGGAAGGGCTTAGGGATGAGAGGGATGAGGGGGATGGAGGGAAGGGCTGGAGAGGCAGGAGGTGAGAAAAAGGAGCAGAGGAAAGAATTCAAAAGCAGCAGAATTCTTAGGTTTAAACACATTGTTTTACAGATTTTTAATACATCCATCTACAGAGCCTCTCAACATGTTCTTTGCAGTTGGCCTTTAATACTTTATGTGGCACTGCCTAAAAACTAATCGCCTGTTACGTTAATCAGATTTAAAAAATACTAAGTGTTCCTATGAAATATGCACAGCACTTAGATGTGGACACTTCCTAAAAACAGGCAGTGCATGAGCACTGGTGAAGGGCATGGTGACTGCATTGAACACTTGCGACTGTGAGGTGAATGAAGTCTGTACTGGCTCCTGGTTGCAACATAGGGTAACACCGTGTGCTACTTTGTACTGAGGAGATGTCCTGGACTCACACAGAAACTCAGGGCTGTGGAATGAAGGTAATTTTAAACTACAGCAAGAGTCACAGATACACAGTCCAGGAAAGCAAAACTTAGAAGCTCTGTGAGTTGTCGGTTGTAATCTATTTAGACACATTTTATCAAGGGGCCAAAGTAACAATTTTTACAGATAAGATTCCTGATCATTCAAAGGTTACCTAGATTCTACTATTCACTGCAGCTAATTAAAAGGAAACTGATCTCCGTTCTATCTCATGCGCTCAGGCACAAGTTTTCCAGATTTAAAGAAGAAGAAAAACTGCTTGAACACCTCCATTCCCAGTCCAAGCTCACTCTCTGGTGCCAAGCTTCCTGGAGTGAGTTTTCTCTCAAAAGAGTCCAGAGGAGTCCAGCTATAGAGTGGGAGGCAGAAAGTTCAGTCCAGTGACAGGGATTCTGGGATGAAAAGCGAAAGGAGAGAGACTGGGTTCCGAAGGCTTTCTGCCTGGTTTCTCAGCCTTGGGGCGAAGGCTCAGGGAGATCCTAAGGCACACCCTGCACAGGAGGAGGAGGTTCACGGTGAAGTCCCACCACCCCAGACGTGGCTCTCAATGGTTCAGGTCTGGGGTGCGGAGGCTCAGCATTTGACTGGATTCCCCATCTCCACAGAGTTTCTCTTTTCCCCAACTTGTGTAGGATCCTTCTTCCAGGATACTCACGAGGCGGACTCAGTTCTCACTCCCCTTGGGTGTCGGGTTTCTAGAGAAGCCAGTGTCGCCGCGGTCCCGATTCTAAAGTCCCCACACACCACGAGGACTCAGAGTCTCCCCAAATGCGGAGGTTGGGGTCATGGCTCCCCGAACCCTCCTCCTGCTGCTCTAGGGGGCCCTGGCCCTGACCGAGATCTGGGCGGATGAGTGCGGGGTCTGTAGGGAAACGGCCTCTGTGGGGAGGAGCGAGTGGCCCGCCGGACCGGGGCGCAGGACCCAGGGAGCCAGGCCGGGAGGAGGGTCGGGCGGGTCTCAGCCCCTCCTCGCCCGAGGCTCCCACTCCTTGAGGTACAGTATTTGAGCACCGCCGTCTCCGGGCCCGGCCGCGGGGAGTCCCGATACAGGTACGTGGCAGTGGGCTGGGTGGAAGACACTCAGTTGATGCGGTTCGACAGCGATGCGGCGATTCCTAGAGCTGAGCCGCGGGCGCCGTGGGTGGAGCAGGAGGGGCCGGAGTATTGGAACTGGGACACATGGGCCGTCAAGGCCAGCGCACAAACTGACCGTGTGGCCCTGCGGAAACTGCTCCGCTACTACAACCAGAGCGAGGGCGGTGAGCGACTCCGGCTGGGGGAACAGGTCACAACCCCTTCCCATCCCCACCGAGGGCCTGGGTCTCCCCGAGTCTTAGGTCCGAGATCCATCCCGAAACTAGGGGACTTGTCCAGATTCTGCACCCGGGAGAGCCCCAGGCGTCTTTACCAGGTTTCATTTCAGTTTAGGCCAAAATCCCCGCGGGTTGGTCTGGGCGTGGGCGGGACTCGGTGGGCGGGACTGACCGCGGGGGCGGGGCCAGGGTCTCACACCCTCCAGGGCACTAATGGCTGCGATGTGGGACCCGATGGACGCTTCCTCCGCGGGTATCACCAGCACGCCTACGACGGCAAGGACTACAGCTCCCTCAATGAGGACCTGCGCTCCTGGACCGCGGCGGACACAGCGGCTCAAATCACCCAGCGCATGTATAAGGCAGAAAAATATGCAGAGGAGTTCAGCACCTACCTGAAGGGCGGGTGCGTGGAGTGGCTCCACAGATACCTGGAGAACGGGAAGGAGACGCTGCAGCGCGCGGGTACCAGGGGCCACAGGGCGCCTTCACCATCTCCTGTAGATCTCCCGGGCTGGCCTCGCACAAGTAGGGGAGGAAAAAGGGACCAACGCTATAATATTGCCCTCCCGCTGGTCCTGTGTGGCAAGAATCTTCCTGGCTTTCCATCTCCTATATATCTCCTGGGTTGGCTTCCCTCCAGGAGGGGAGGAAAATGGGACCAACGCTAGAATATCGCCCTCCCTCTGGTCCTGAGTGGGAAGAATCCTCCGGGTTCCTGGATTCTGTATCAGAGTGACTCTGAGTATCCACTCTGCTCGCTGGGACAGTTAAGGGATGTAGTCTTTGAGGGAATGGAAGGGAAGACAGTCCCTGAAGTACTGATCAGCGGTCCCCTTTGACCCCTGCAACAGCCTCGGGCCCCGTGACTTTTGCTCTCAGGCCTTCTCTGCCTCACACAAAATGTGCGTGGTGATCTGATTCCAGCTCTTCTAAGTCCCTCGGCCTCCACTTAGGTCAGGGCCAGAAGTCCCTGTTCCCCCTCAGAGACTCGAACTTTGCAAGGAATAGGAGATTATCCCAGGTGTCATGTCCATTCTCAGGATGGTCACATGAGCACTGCTTGGTGTCCCATGAGGAGTGCAAAGTGTCTGAATTTTCTGCCTCTTCTCAGATCCTCCAAAGGCACACATTGCCCACCACCCTATCTCTGACCATGAGGCCACCCTGAGGTGCTGGGCCCTGGGCTTCTACCCTGCAGAGATCACGCTGACCTGGCAGAGGGATGGGGAGGAGCAGACCCAGGACACGGAGCTTGTGGAGACCAGGCCCGCAGGGGATGAAACCTTCCAGAAGTGGGTGGGTGTGGTGGTGCTTTCTGGGGAGGAGCAGCGATACACGTGCCATGTGCAGCACGAGGGGCTTCCCGAGGCCCTCACCCTGAGATGGGGTAAGGAATGAGATGGTGTAAAGGGAAGGATGAGAGGCCATGTTTTTCTCAGGAAAAGCAGGAGCCCTTCTGGAGCCCTTCAGCAGAATCAGGACTGAGGCCTGGGGCCCCTCATTTTCCCCTCCTTTCTCACAGTCATCTTCCCAGCCCACCGTCCCCCTTGTGGACATAGTTGCTGGCCCGGTTGTCCTTGCAGCTGTGGTCACTGGAGCTGTGGTTGCTGCTGTGATGTGGAGGAAGAAGATCTCAGTTAGGGAAGGGGTGAGGAGTGGGGTCTGAGTTTTCTTGTCCTAGTGGGGGTTTTGAGCCCCAGGTAGAAGTGTGCCCTGTCTCCTCACTGGGAAGCACCGTCCACACACATGGGCCTACCCAGCTTGGTACCCTGTGTGACAACCCTTACTCATTTGTAAAACGAAAATGAAAGACAGATTCTTCACTTCAGAGACTGTGGTGGTGGGGATCTGATTGTCAACAGTCACAAATCACAGGGGAAGGTCCCTGCTGAGGACAAACTTAGGAGGACAGTTGGTCCAGGACCCACACCTGCTTTCTTCTTATTTTCTGATCCTGCCCTGGATTGCAATTATACATTTCTGGAAGCTTCTCTGGGATCAAAGACTAGAGGGTTGCTCTAGGGCCTTATAGCCCTGCCTCCTTTCTGGCCTCTCACAGGACATTTTCTTCCCACAGATAGAAACAGAGAGAGCTACACTCAGATTGCAAGTAAGTATGAAGGGGGCTGAACCCTGAGATCATTGGGATATTGTGGTTGGGAGCCCAAGGGGAAGCTGGCCCAGCCCACAGTTCCTCCTCTAGCTGCATCTCCTGTGGGCTCTGACCAGATCCTCTTTGTGTTCTACCGCAGTCATTGACACTGCCCAGGGCTTTGATGTGTCTCTCATTACTTATAAAGGTGACACTTGGGGGCAGGGGCCCTGATGTAAGTGGGGTATTGTGGGGAACAGAGGGAATGCGAGTGTGCTATGGGGTTTCTTTGACTTGGATGTCCTGAGTATGCGATGGGCGGTTCAGAGTGTCACCTGTCACTGTGACTAATCTGAAGTTGTTCATGAATATTTTCTCTATAGTGTGAGATAGCCGCCTTGTGTGGGACTGATAAGCAAGATTTGTTCATGCCTCCCTTTTGTGACTTCGAGTACCCTGAATTCTCTTTCTGCAAAGGTGTCCAAATGTGTCTTCATCCCTGTTAGTATAATGTGAGAAGGTGGGGGACCAGTTCACCCCCATGTCCTCCATGACCCCCTTCCCCGCACGGCCCTATGTTGTTTCAACCCAATGATCTTTCCTGTTCCAGAGACATGGGGCTTGGATGTCTTTATCTCTGTCTGAACTTCGTGCTGCACTGAGCTACAACTTCCTGCTTCCCTATTAAAATTAGAATCTGAGTATAAACTTACTTCTTCAAATTCTTGCCATGAGAGGTTAATGAGTTAATTAAAGGAGAAGATTACTAAAATTTAAGAGACAAAATAAATGGAAGACCTGAGAACCTTCCAGAGTTTATGTGGTTCTTCTACTGATCTGTTGCAGGGGATGAGCATAGATGGAGCTGTGGCCAGTGGGAAGTCAGTCCGCTGTGGGCTTTATGTGGTCGCTGCTTGGCTGGGTCATCTTTGCTGCTCCAATGGCCCTGGTCCTTCAGTAGAACCTTGTACCACCAGGACCTGTGATCACAGGGACTCAGATGTCACTTAGTACAGTCTCTGCACACAGAAGTCCTTGTGGTATCAAGGGACTGAGTTTTCAGACCCGTCCAGTGCTTGCCCTCCTTCCAGGGCTCTTCCTGGATTGTATTTTCTATCTTTTCACCAGCCTTCTTACAGGAACCAGATTCTGAAATTTGCAGAGAAGAGGGGACCCAAGGTTTCTCATCGTAGGTAACTTTCTGTTGGAACTCCTTCTGCTTTCTCTTCGACTTTTCTTCCTGCCCTGATTTGTAGTAATCCTAGGGCAGGCTCCAATCCAAACCCATGGATTTGTAAAACAGAGTCCAGTTTAGATTTATACGCAGTTGGAAGATTGGACTTACAATCCTAGGATTATCTTTCCTGAAGAGAGACATATGATTGCATGCTGCCATGTGCAGGAGGGTTGGTGTGGGAGGAGGGATGAGGGGAAGGGGGCACACAGGCAGCACTGGTGACAAAAGCACTGGTGGCACTGATGTTGGCATGAGAGGATGTTGTGCTGTAGCTGCCACGAAACAGCATTTGGCCTGAGGCTACATTAATAAAAGATATTGCCTTTAAAATAAGGAGGTGCTCCATGGTGATCATTCATTGAACTGACATTTGTTGTCTGCTAGGTAAATGACTGTTTTTGCATTTGGAAAACATCTTTAAAGTAAAAACAGAGAAATTTCTGGCCTTCTGGTGCATACGTTCTAGGGAGAAGAGGCAGACGTAAGATACACTATGAGCAGAGTACAGAAGGACAATGCTCGTGTTAGAAGGTGGCAAGTGCTGTGGGGGGTGATGCAGAGTGTGGGCTGTGGGGACAGGGAGGTGGCTGTTGTACTGTGGTCAGTGTGGGCCTTCTTTCAAATGTGACCTTCAAAGAAAGATTTTTTTTTTCACAGCTGGCAGAGCTAATTGTGGCTTTATTTTGGGACACACACACACACACACACACACACAGATACACACACACATACACACACACACACACACAGTTACTTTGTAGCTGAAGGCATGTGCAAGTGGGGGTACCCCAGGCAGTGAACTCCCCCACAGGTGGGCTGAAGGCAAGGGCTGAGCCTCAGGTGGGTCTCCTGTTACCTAGCTCCCCTGCACAGTGGCCTCCCCCACAGGCTCTGGGGCAGTCACAGGAAGGGGTAGATTGAGAGACGCTGCCGTGGCAGTTCACTTGGGCAGCACGTTCAAGGACTTGGACAGCAGTTCCCTACCACAGGTCTTAATTGTCTTAATTTTCCTCATAACCATGGCCCTGGAGGTGCTGGTGCCTGCACCCAGACCCTTGCTTTGCCCAAGCCATCCCCAGAAGGGCTGGACAGAGTAATTGAGATGAGTTCTGAGGTGTGGCCAGGACAGGCCTGGAGGGTGTGCGCAGCGTTGTTGTTGTTGTTGTTGTTTTTTCCTGCTCTGAATGATATGGGGTGTTAGGATACAGTTTTGAAAAGTAGGACATGGTAGGACACATTATGTAAAAGCTTCTCTCTGGCTGCTCTACTGAGAACAGAACTGAGAGGTGGTGGACAAGCAAGGCAGTAGAGAAAACAGTGGGAAAGGCATGTAGCATTTCAGGACAGAGATGTCGGTTACCTAGACCTGGATGTGAGCAGTGGAAATAATGAGAGTGATGGGATTCTGTTTCATCATAGCATTTGCTAATAAATTGTGTATGTGATCTGAGAAAGAAGAATCAAGGACATCCACAGTGTTGGACTGAGTGAGTAGAAGGGTGGAGCTGCTGTCCGTGGAGACGGGGAGACTCTGGCAGGAGCATACGGAGGAGAGGGCATCGCGGGCATTCAGTGGAGGAGACATCTACGAGGAGTGCAGGTGAGGGGCCCGGATGCCTCTGCAGCTACAGCTTCACCACCCAGTTACTCTCCTGCTTCCACCCCCTGTGTCTCAGAGACAGAGCACTGATTCTCCCCTGGGCTGTCTGCACAGGTAGGTGGAAGTCAGGGAAGTTATGGTCTGCTGTTGGTTATAAGAAGTCACTGATTATTGTGCTTTTTCAGATAATTAAATAAATAATAAGACAAGGTGTAACTAGAACACTTATTCAGAAGACTATAGTAATGGAAACTTTTTTTATTCATCTAAAGAAGTCAACAGAAGAAAAAATAGTTGAGCCAAAAAGACATAATATTAGAAGGCAGCAAATGACAATGTACAGACTTAAGCCCAATGAGGTCAACAATGACATTAAACATAATGGACTCACACACTCCAATGACAAGACAAATAGTGCAGAGGGGGAAAAACAAGTCAATAAATAAATAGCTGTAGGCTGTTTCCAAAAGCCATAATTTCAGCAGAAGGTACAGAAACGCTGAAACTAAAAGGATAGAAAAGAAACACCAGACACACATTCATGAAAACCACACAGAGATGGCATTTAGAAAAATTACAGGACGTGGATCTTGTGAGACAGAGTCCACGCAGACAGTTGACAATGCCCTTTTTTTCCAGAGACAGGGTCTGTTGCCCAGGCTGAAATGCATTGGTGATATCATACCTCACTGTAACCTCAAACTCCTGGGCTCAGACAATTCTCCTGCCCCAGCCCTCCGAGTAGCTAGGACTACAGGTGTGTGCCCCCATAGCTGGTTATAATGTCTAATTTTCTCATCTGATGTGGTGTGATCAAGGAAGCAATGTCATGCCATGTATTTGACTTGAAGTAAGAATACAACAAATATCAGGGGAATGAAGAAATAAAACCACTTGCTAGTTCAAGCCATGTCCACATTTACATTTGACAGATGAGGAACAACATCTCAAACAAGTAAAGTAAAATAAATTGGTTTTCATCATCCGCAGCAGAACTGAGAACACATTCCCTGTGCTGAAGGAATTAGCTCTACTGAGATCAGAGCAGGTATCATGAATTGCTACTTGAATCGGAACTGATACATTTCAAGATATACTAAACAAAGGGTGTGCAAGGATTAACTGAATGCAGAGATAAAGGAAGTAAATGGATTTGTTTAAAAGATGGACAGAATCCTTCTTTTAAAGTGGCCTTATTTGGACTAAAGTATAAGGCTCACAGACCATCTCATAGATGAGATGAAGTGTCAGGTGGGAAAGTGCCTGACTACGTGCAGCTTCCAGACCCAAAGGGGACCTAAAAATCCTGGGATATTTTCGGTTGTCATATGGGGATTGGTGGGAGGAGGTGAGTGGGGTGCTCCTGGCAAAGCTCCCACAATGCACAGGACAGCCCACTCCAAAAGGGATTCTCTGTCTCGAATTGTTAATAGTGCTGCTGTTGAGAAACCCACCCCAGAGGTAAATGCTGTAATGTCCTCACCATTTCACAGGTGAAGAAACTGAAGCACCGGGAGGGAAAGTGTCAGTAGGATCAGAGCTGTAGGTTGAATCCAGGCCACCTGGCTGCAGGGTCTTGGCTCCCCTGGTTACGTCAGGTATCCAGGAGCCAACCACAAACAACCCAGCTGCGCGGTGCCTTCATGGTCTGTGTGTGCCCCCTGGTGTTGGCACTGGGCCTGTGGCTAAACAAGGCTTGTGGGAAAGGGAAAAACAGGTTTGGGTAGGGGATACTCCTTCAGGCTCTCTAGATTTCAAGCCACAACTTACACTCAGAAAAATACGGCCGGACGCGGTGGCTCACGCCTGTAATCCCAGCACTCTGGGAGGCTGAGGCGGGTGGATCACTAGGTCAAGAGATCAAGACCATCCTGGTCAACATGGTGAAACCCCGTCTCTACTAAAAATACAAAAATTAGCTGGGCATGGTGGCACGTGCCTGTAATCCCAGCTACTCAGGAGGCTGAGGCAGGAGAATTGCCTGAACCCAGGAGGCGGAGGTTGCAGTGAGCCAAGATCGCGCCATTGCACTCCGGCCTGGGTAACAAGAGCAAAACTCCGTCTCAAAAAAAAAAAAAAAAAAAAAGAAAAGAAAAGAAAAATAATGTCCATCTTAATTATTTCTCCAACTCTGCTTCTCCCAGTTCCAGCCAGTGTCCTCCCTCAACTCCATCAAAATCGTCACCCGCCAGATGCCCAACACCCACCGTGTGGGGAGTGAAAAGGCCCCAGGACTAAAGGACAGGACTAGGTTCCATCCCAGCCATCCCTCCCGCCCAGAGCTCTAGCTCTGTGCCAGTAGTGCTTAGGCTCTTAACCTGGGGCCCAGGAACCCACTCTCCCATGACACTGCATGCAGAAGTGATGTTACCTGCACATGTGACTTCCTCACAGGACATTGAATATTAATATAAATCTGATCAGAGGGGCCCAAGACACCACTGTTCCCCCAACAGCTTGTGATCCTCTGAATCAAAGAAAGGGTAGAGATAGAGGGAGGCCCTAAATCCAAATCTTCTACCACTTCTAGTGAAGTTCTGAGAAGTGCCAAGTACTCAACCTGCTCTGGGGATACAGCAGGAAAGCGGAGTGTTCATGGATTTCAAATTCCATCAAAGAAATACCATTTTGGCAAAATATCTAAGTCACTTTTCTAAGCCCCAGGCAGCAGCTCAAAGCAAACAATATCAAAAAAGCAAAATATCGGCCCAGGTGAAATCATTGAAGCTATAAAATTTTGTGAGACCTGTAGTTAGAAAGAACAGCTGCAATTCAATTTAGAGCTGCAGCAGAAACCCCTACACCATATAGGGTTTTACATGAAGTTCCCCTGAAGGGACCTTCTCCATTCTGCAGTGCGTAGTGAGGCCATTTCTGTGTAAAAAGGTAGAATCTCCTTGGACGCCTGATGTTGAAACTTACTACTCACTCTCTGACTTTGTAGATGCCAACTTCACATAGTTAATTTCCTTACTTTGCCTAAGCAGAGTTTGAAATTGTTTCTGAAGCAGAAAACCAGGGACTGGTTATGTGAACTCTCACCCCACTCTGTGGCTTCTCATGCAATAAGCATAAGAGATTGTGGGCCAACAGAATTTCTAGCAAGGTAAACAAAAACCCTCCATTTCAGCCTATGATTCAGCTTGTCTTGTGATGTTCCAGTCTCTCTCCATTCTTAACATTTTAATATTTATAATTTTACCTGAATTTGATTTTATAAGAAGTCATATGTATTCATTGCTGTTGGGTTGTCAGTGAAAACCTTCTCAAAACAACTCTAGAAGAAAGACAGATAAATGCATGGTGCCCCCGTGTATTAGTGCTCACTGCACCTTACAAATGTGTCAGCCCCACTCCAACAGATGATGCTGGAAATATGGATATCCACATGCAAAAGAAAGATGCTATAAAAAAACTCTTGCCCTTCTATTACATCCTATACAAAAATTAAGTCAGAATGGCTTAAAGAACTTATGTTAAGAAGTTAAACCTATAAAACTCTTAAAAGAAAATGCTGAGGAAACTTATGGACTTTAAAATTGGTAGTGGTTTCTTGGCTGGTTACCAAAAGCACAAGTCATAAAAGAAAAATAACAAATTAGACTTTATCAAAATGTAAAAACTTTTTTACTTCAAAGGACACTATTAAGAGAGTGAAAAGAAAATGCACAGAATAGGAGGAAATATTTACCAATCATGTGCCTGATAAAGAATTAGTATCCAGACTACATAAAGAACAACTTACAATAGCAAAGCAATCAAATTCAAAAATGGGTAAAATGCATGAACAGACAATTCACCAGAGAAGATACACAACAAGGACATAAAAATAAGGAATTCCAATAAGGACATAAAAATACGCTCAGCTTCACTAGTCCAAGTGTTGGAGAAGACATGGATAAAACGGAACACTGTGCACTGCTGGTGAGAGTCAGCAATGGTGCAGCCACCATAGAAACAGTATGATTCTCCCTTAAGAAAGAAAAAACGGAATTTCCATATGAGTCGACAATTCCACTTTTGGGCAGATACCCTCAAAAACTGAAAGCAGGTATGGACACAGATGATTGTACACTGATGCTCATAGCAGCATTATTCCCAATAGCCAAAAGGTGGACACAACCCAAATGTCCACCAGAGGATGACTGAATAAACAAAATGTGGTGCACATACGCCTGGAATATTATTCAGCCTTAAAAGTGAATAATATCTGGATTGGATGGAACCTTGAAAACACTCTAAGTGAAATATGCCAGAAAAAAAAGACAAATAAGATATTTCACTTATATGAGGCAGCTAAAATAAGCCAATTAATGGAAGCAGAAAGTAGAATACAGGTTACCAGGGGCTGAGGGTAGGAACAATGGGCAGCTGTCATTTATTGGGTACAGTTTCTGCTGGGATGAAGAAAATGTTCTGGAAATGCAGATTAGATTTGTATTTGTGTAACCACCACCAATTGTAAATGTGCTCAATGCCAATGAATTGTATACTGACAAAATTGTTAGAAGGTAAATTGTATAGTACGCATGTTTTACCACAATTTAAAATATATATATCAACACTAAATCCAATCATTTCTCCCTCCTCTGCCGTCTCAACCCCAGAACCATCCTATCTAGGGGAGTAAACTGGAAGGGCCTTCCAGCTGGGCTGCCTGCTGCCTCTCATTCCCACTGTCCATCACCCATACAACAGACAGAGTGTGTCTTTCAAATGGGAATTCGAGCATATCATATGAACAGTCCAGCCCCTTCCCTTCTTGGGCACAATGAAACCCCAGTTTCCCACCATTTCCTAGGAGCTCCTTATAACGGCCCTTTATGGCCACTTTGGCATCATCTCACCACTCTCAGCCCAGCTCACTTGTCTCCACTCACAACAGCCTCTTGTCTGCTCTGTCCTGTCTCTGCCACCTGCTGCTGCTGTGACTCCCACATGCACCTGCTCCCTAGGGATCCACATGGCTCACTCCTTACACCATTAACGTCTCTCCTCAGATGTCCCACGATCAAGTTTTCAGAAATGTCTTATCTAGTGACCTTTTCTGAAATCTATCCCCTGCCATTTCCACCAGCACCACCACCACCACCACCAATCTTCCAGCCTAGGCCTCTATTTCTCAATAGCAATTATCACTGATATATGAGAGATTTTACTTGTTTATTGTCTGTTCGTTCATTAGGATTACCAAGAAAGAAAGAATCAATAGCATAGCATAGATAGATGATAGATAAATACATAGATAGATAAGAGGGGATTTATTGGGCTAATTGGCTCACACAATTATAGAGGCTGAGAAGTCCCACGATAGACTGTCTGCAAGCTGGAGAACTAGAAAAGCCAGTAGCAGGGCTCAGCCCAAGGCCAAAGGCCCAAGGACCCAGAAGAGGGAGCAGGAGGATAAAGGGGCACACTGGTGCAAGACTTAGAGTCTAAAGACCATCGGACCTGGAGTTCTGCTGTCCAAGGCAGAAGAAGAAGGGTGTCTCAGCTGGAGAGAGACACCAGAGACAGAGAAAGAGTGAGAGCAAGAGCAAAAGCGAGAGAGAGAAAAAGAGAGAGAGCAGAGAGAGAGAGAAAGAGAGGAGAGAGAGAGAGAGGCACAGAGAAATTTGCCTTTTATCTGCCTTTCTGTTCTATCTGGGCCCTGAGGTGATTGGATTGTGGCTGCCCACATAGAGGAAGGCTCTTCTCCACTAAGTCCACCCACTCACATGCCAATCCCTTCCAGAAACACCCTCGCAGACACAGGTTTAATACTTACCATTTTAATAGTCTATAATTTATTTTTTGAGACAGGGGCTTGCTGGCTGGAGTACAGTGGTGCTCATGGCTCACTGCAGCCTGAATCTTCCAGGCTTAAGCAATCCTTCCCCACCAGCCACCTGAGGTAGCTGGGACTACAGGCATGCACCACCAAGCCCGGCTAATTATTTTGTATTTTTTGTAGACATAGGGTTTCTCCATGTTGCCTAGGCTGGTCTCAAACTCATGGGCTCAAGCAACCTGCCTGCCTCAGCCTCTCAAAGTGTTGAGAGTACAGGTACGAGCCACCATGCCCAGCCTGAGTAGTCTATGAATTTTTAAAATCACAACCACAAAAGAATCCTTATGTACAAACATGATTGCCAAAATATTACTTATCAAAAGACAAAATGAAAGCAGATTGATCTAAAAGAACCCTGGCCACATCTTGTTAAAGATGGAATGCAGCTTGTAAAAGTCAGTAAACTCTATGCAGGCTTTATGACATAGAAACTACTTGTGTAACAATACATTCAAAAAGCAACATTCAAAATAACTCACAACCACTCTGGGAGGCCTATGTGGGTGGATCACTTGGGGTCAGGTGTTCAAGACCAGCCTTGCCAACAAGTGAAACCCCATCTCTACTAAAAACACAAAATTAGCCAGGCATGGTAGTGCATGTCTGTAATTGCAGGTATTTGAGTGGCTGAGTCAGGAGAATCACTTGAACCTGGAATGCAGAGGTTGCAGTGAGTCAATATCACGTCACTGCACTCCAGCCCTTGCAGACAGGAGTGAGACCCCTTAAAAAAAAGATAACCATAACTTATGAATGCAATTTTGTACAACGAAAGCATATATTAACATATATACATAGCAATAGAATGGCAATCAGCACCACTGCAAAAGACAGCTCTAGGGACACATTCAAACCATATTCCAGGAAGCTTCAATAATGTAACAGCAGTGGTTCTTCTGAGGGGATGCCTGGGTGATATTTCTTTCTTGTGTGCATTTTATTTTCTTTAAAATTCAAGCAGGTATTGATCTGTGCATTTTAGAGTCGTCTGTAGTCAAATAAATTTTCACATTTCTAATGTAGAAACATATATTTTTAACATTCAAAATAAAACATTTGAAGTGAAATAACAATGAAACATGGCAGAACACTGTGGTGGACACCTGGAGTCCCAGCTACTCAGGAGACTGAGGTGGGAGAATTGCTTGAGCTCAGGAGTTTGAGGCTGTACTCACACCTGTGAATAGTGACTGCTCTCCAGCCTGGCTACATAGTGAGACCTCATCTTTAAAATAATAATAATAAAAGGAATTCAGACCTCCTTCCAATCTCAGCCTAAAACATATTTCTCATTTGAAGTCCACATGGCAGAAATGCCTACTGATGTCTTCTCCAGAGAGTAAAAAAATATTCTTCCTCCACAATCCATGACTCATCCTTCTGTTACAGTGTTCACTTGAGCAATGAAGTCAACACTAAAAATATCATCAGTTTATGGAATACTGATTATCTCATCTATAGATATATAAATTATAAGTATGTACATATACATTATATTATAATATATAGACATAGATATAGATATATATTACCAGCACACCTGAGAGAGTGAGATGAGTTATTTCCTTCCACAGTTGAAAATCTGAGTCCCTGAGAGCCTAGGGGTTTTGGGTCTGGGTTCACTGAATATGTTGGCCTTGAGAATTAGGAGACACTCAGCTTCCTCTAGGCTCACCTGGGTGTGAGTCACACCAGTGGAGGCTCCACAACAGCAGGAAGAGCAACCGAAAACCCTGGAAGCTTCACACCTGTAATCGTCCATGTCCAGTGGAATGCAGCTGAAGGATGGGCTAAGGTAAAAATTCAGCTCCTTCCTTCAGTTGGGGTGGCAGATGGGTGAATCAGTCAGCTACACATGAGCTGTGTGGTGTTCCTAGAGATATCTGATATTACTCAGCTAAGAACTCCACCCCACACATACAAAAACTCTGTACTTACTGGTAAGCAGGGTCCTCTTTAGGAAAGCAAAGCGCCTTCCTAACTTAAGGCCAAACATTTTCTCTCCAAGTGAATTATCCTCATTGGATAATCTCTTACTCCCACTGAAATTAGCCCCAGAGTTGCATTTGAGCATTTGGATCCAAGACAGAAAGTCATTTTGGGGTTTAGGCCTGGCTGATCTTGGACAATGTCCTGACAGAAGGCTTTCTACTTGCTGAAGAACAAGGGTGAGCTCTGGGTAGGGGATGATGTCCTGAGAAGAAAAGACAGATAGGCAGATTCTGAAGCAAACTCAGGAGTTTACCGTACAAAAGACTTTGGAATATATTCCTCAGCCTCTTTTTCATTGTGATAAAATATACATGAACACAAAAGGTACCACTGTAACCATTTTAAGTGTACAATGCAGTGACAGTAGGTTCACAATGTTATGTAACCATCATCACGCTAGTTCCAGAATGTTTTTGTTACCTCAGGGAGAAACTCTGCACCCAATAATCAGTCACCCTCCATTTCCACCTGCCACCAGACCCTGTCGCCACAAATCCACTTTCTTTCTCTATAGATTTGCCTCTTCTGAATATTTCACAAAAATGAATTAATAAATTATGTAGCCTTCTGTAACTGGCTTCCTTCACTTATCATATTTTCAAGATTCAGCAATGTTTTAGCATGTACCAGTGCCTTATTCTTTTTATGGCCAAATAATATTCTATTGTAGAAATAAACTATATGTTTTTTCTCCATTCATCAGTTGATGGACATTTTCTTTTAAATCAAATAGGAAAAAGAAGAGAGGAATTACAAATGTGTGCACACACACACAATCACATGCACACACACACATAAATATGTGTGTATACATATATTACATACATATATCTTGTAGGGTTGAGACAATCTCTCTCAGCTTTTTTAAACCTGTGAATGTCTTAATTTTTCCATTATTTCTGAAGGAGGGTGTTGCAGACATATAATTCTTGGTTGACAGTCCTTTAACTTTCTAGACTTCAAATTTGTCATTCCAATGCTTCCTGAACTCCATGTTTTCTGACAAAAATTTGTATTTTAATCTTATTGAGGATTCATTGTACCTGAAAAGTTCTTGCTGTATTATTGCTTTCAAGATAGTCTCTTTGTTATTGGTGTTTGACTGGTTGATTATAATATCTCTCAGTGTGGATATTAAAATTTTTTTCCTGCTTAAAATTAATCAAGTCTGTTAGATGAATTGATTCATATTTTTCATCAAATTTGGGAGTTTTGGAGTTATTATTGCTCCAAATAGCCATTCTTCTTTTGCTCCTTCCTTTCTTTGAGGACTCCCAAAGTGCATGTGCTTCATGTTGTCTCACAGATTTCTTAAGTTCTGTTCATTTTTCTTTATAAATTTTTTTCTTTCTGTATCTCAAAATGGATAATTTCAATTGTCTTATGTTTAAGATTGCCAATTCTTCATTCTGCATAATGAAAGTTACTTTTGAACTCCTCCAGTAAAGTTTTCATTTTAGTTATTGCAGTTTTCTGCTACAAAATTTCTATTTGGTCTCTTTTTAACTTCCTATCTTTTTATTGATATTCTCTATTTGAGTTAACATAGTTCTTCTGATTTCCTTTAGGTTTTTTGCCCATGGTTTCCTTTAGCTCTGAACATATTTAAGACCGTCGATTTAAAGTTTTTTTTCCAGTAAGTATGTTCAATGCCCTTTCTCAGGAACAGTTTCTGTCCATTTCTTCTTTTCTCGAGAATGGGTCTTACTGTGTAGCTTAATTGAATACCTCATTTTAATTTTGAATACTATCATGCTATAATTTTGGAAATCACATTGTCTAAACAATTTTTGTATAGATTGTATTCTGTATTGTGTACAATCATGGACGTCTCTATTCCGTCAGCTTAGTGGTCAACTCAAGATTTGACAGATATTTCTTTAAATGTCTGCAGCCAAAAAATTTAATAATAATTAGAAAAAAATCAGTCTTTTTGTCTGGGCTCTCTGTTTGTTTTGGGGCATGCTCTTAGCACTCTGCTAGGCAGTTTGCAATTATGCCTTGGCCTTGATGTTCTGCTTGTGCAGATACTGAAAATGAGCAAGAGGTGTGAACATAGGGCATTCTCAGGTGCTTCGTGAGCTGGTGCTACATACTGTCATGGAGGAAGCTATACAGATTCCCAGGGATATGGAAGCTTTTCAAAACCCATATCCCCCATCTCACTCACCCAGTTTCCCCTCCAGGCTTTTCTGTATGTCTATCACTTTGGTCACATATTTTTGCCCCAAGGGGTAACTGCTGGCTCACTGGCATTTAAATGGTTTTATCAGATGCCTTGTGCCTCTCTGACCTAAGAATGTTCTAAGTAGGAAAAAGTGAATGCAAATCATTTACTTTCTTTTTCATTCATTCATTCATTATTATTATTTTTTATTTATTTATTTTGGCAAGGACTTGCTCAGAAGCCCAAGCTGGAGTGCAGTGGCATGATCCAGGCTCACTGTAGCCTCAACCTCCTGAGCTCAAGCAATTCTCCCACCTCAGCTTCTTGAGTAGCTGAGACTATAGGTTTGTCCCACCATGCCCAGCTAATTTCTGTATTTTTTGTAAAGATGGGGTGTCACTATGTTCCCAAGGCTTGTCTCAAACTCCGGAGCTCAAGAAATCACCCAGCTCAGCTTCCCAAAGTGCTGTCATTACAGACATGAGTCACCATGCCCAGCCCAATGTAAGCCATTTCTTATCATCCTTCAAGGAGTCACCCAACAGGAAAAGAAAAGCAACCACAATACTTTGAGAACATGGTCCACTTGGCTCCCTCTGCCATAGGAATGCACACTGGGGAACCAGACTGCTGTCTTCAAGATCACCGCAGACTTGAAGAGAAGGGAATGGGCCAAGAGTAAGATATGATGCCACAAAGCTCTGCTCCTGACTTCCAGTTGAGTTCATTGTGGGACTGCTAGGTTGCTGCAAACCTTTGATGATTTTTCAGGGTTCCAATGCAGTTCATTTTGTATCAATCTAATCAGAATACCTGGTGGTGAGTCCAGGAATCTGTGCTTTAATAGCTATCCAAGGGATTTTTTTAATGTACTGATGTTTTACAAACACATTGTCTCTATGCAGGGGTGGCCCTTGGAGTTCTTATGCCACCATGTTCTCTGACGTCACTCCTCAGCCACTTCTGAATTGTGCTCAAGCATCACAATTCCTGATCTGCTAAGTACTCCCAGGAACTCATACATATGGTAAACATTCATCAAGCACCTGCCTTATTCTGGGTACTGTGCTCCATGGAGCTGAATCTTAGAAAAAAGAATCAAACTTCCTTGGACTTCATAGAAGTCACGGGTGGGGTTGGGAAGATAAGTAAGGAAATTATAACACAACATGTTATGTATTTGACATAACATTTTTCTTTGAAAGCAACATTATTAATATTTTATAATGACAGTACTGAGTTACAAATTTCTGCTTTTTTTCTCTCTTTCTTTCTTACATATTTCTCTGCTCTTGTAGGTATTTTTAGACTGGCTATTTTGGAGACAGTGCAACAGTTTTATTTGTTCGATAATGTTTTGTTTTACATTTATTAATGAAAAAGAGATTTGCCAGCCACATATTTTTAATTTGACATTGGTTTTCTGTCAGATCTTTGATGATGATGTATCTTCTGGCTGCTGGGCTGAAAGGGAAAAGTCAGTTACATTTTAACCTAGTTATTTCTCAGATGATTTGCGTTTCTTCTGTGTCTACTTTTAAGATCTCTGCTTCTCTTTAGCATGTGAAGTTCCAGTGCAGTATGAGTAAATGTGGATCTCTTTTTATCACAGTGCTATGATACAATTGCTTAATATTTTTAAACAACCTCTTTCCATTTACTCACTTCTCATCTTCTAGGAATTTAATTAAACTAATGTTGAACCTCATTTAATCACCATATACACTGAGAAACCCAAAATAATGGCTTCACAAATATGTTCAAGCCCTAAGGCCCAGACCATTTACATATGTTACTTTACATAGCAAAAGGGACTTTTCTGATATGACTAAGAGCATGGAACTTTAGATGGAGAGATTATTTTGGATTATTTGAGTTGAACAATCTGATTGCATGATGTCTTTAAAGTGGAGATAACTGAAGATATATAGGTCAGATGGAATGATAAATTTCATCTAGAATAATTTATTGATCTAATAAAATATATTTTTGCCACTTAATTAAAAAATAAAAAATGGAGATGATAATAATCATCATTATTATATCAACTCCATTTTTTATTTTTTAATTAAGAGACAAAATGCATTAAAACATTTTACATTTAGATATCTTTGCATTCTTGGGATATATACCTTGGTCAAGACAGTCTGTTTATAACACATTGGTTAATAGAGTCTACTAATATTTTTCTTAGAATTTTTACATCTAATTAATTAAAAGTGATTGTCTTATAATTCATTTTTCTTCTTTGTTTACTAACTAGCTTTGATATCAATGTTATTCCTGCCTTATAAAGTGAATTGGTTGGCTTTCCCTACGTTTCCCTGTGTATCTTATACATTTTATATAAGGTCAGTATGTATTTGACATAAGTTCTTTGAAGGTTTGGAAGAATTTACTTGTAGAACTGGATGTGGTTGAAAGGAAATAGAATTTCTACAATAGTTTTAATTTATTGACTTGTAGTAAGTCTTTCCATTGACATACTTTTTTCATAGCTTCAAAACTGTATGAATCTCTACTATATCTGCAGTGGCATCTTTATCTGTCATAACACTTTTATTCATAGTGAACATTGCCTGTTTTATGTCTGTGTTCAAACAAACATCTGATTTGGCCAGCTGCGCCCTCAGCAGTGGCAGCTGCCAAGTCCACCTTGGTGAGTGGCGACTCAATTGCTGTGCCCATGCAGTGTCCAGTCCAGCTACCATGGACACTCTATGCAGGAACTCCATGAGCAAGCCCTGTGTGGCTGAGTGACATCAACCATCAAGCCATCTTGCCCAGCTGGTTACAAGGAGCCCCACCCACTGAGAGACCCTCTAGTGGGCATTCGCATGTAACATCTATCTTCACATGCTCTGCCAATGGAAAGAAATCTATGTGTTCCTCTCTCTATTACTCTCCAGTTTTCCAACTTCATTTTCCCCAAGTTCCAGACTGGCCAACCAAGCCATAAGCCACCGTCTATGTTTCATTCATTCACTCACTGCTGGGACATCATGTCACACCTCCATCTCCCATGGGTCTGTTTGGGTTTTGATTCCTAATTCCTGGCTCTACAGCCATTTCCAAAGGTGTTCTGATGTCAGCTCCCAAGCCAACTGCTCTTGTTGTAGATTCTCCTCTTTATATCTGAGTCATAGGCATTTATTTCCTGGGATTTTTAATAATTGCACTGATTGTTTTCAATGCCTTTCTAAGGCCTGTCAGTAAGAGATTCTATATTAGTTTGAGAGAATTGTTTCAAAACATCAGAAATGTATACTTGAATGAAGGACAACATGCATGGAGAAAGGTGGACAAATGAGCAGTGGGTTTTCACAGAGTGAACACTTGGGTAAACAGCATCCACATGAAGGAAGAGCATTGCTAGCCTCCAGGAAATATTCTGGGGTTCTGCTTGGTCACAAATCACCCTCTCTGACCCCAGAGTAAACACTGTCTTGATTTCTAAGAGCATAGATGAGATGAGTCAGTTCTCGATACAGTCGCTCTTATGTCCCGGGTCTTGCTGTGTGTTGTCATAGTCTCTTCACTCCCATGGCTGTCAGGTGCTCCACTTTATAAATACCTCACACTTCTTGTCCCTCCACTATTGATATCGATTTGTGTTACATCCAGATTTCTACAAATCATGCTGCGATAAATAATGTATATATATCCAAGAGTGCAATTGCTGGGTCATAGGTTATTGAATGATTGGTTTAGTTTCTCAAAAAACAAGTTTATATGAATAGGCAAATAGTAGAAGAGGGTAAATCCCTTATTTAAAAAATAAAAACCCTTTATTCAAATAATACATGAGAAGAAATAGAAGACTGAGGCTACAACTCTTTTGATATTTGTAATGAATTAACAGATCTAGCCACTGAAAAACAATGGCAATTTACATCACAAAAAGGAAATAACTAGTACAAACTATATCTCTTGACAAAAAACATGATATGGTACCATCAAAACTCATGGGGGAAAAAACTGAACAGATGCAAACCTCTATACCAAACTACAAATTTCTAGGAAATACAGGTAATAGAGACACATATTAAACCATACCTTTGGGTGCAATCCTCAAAATGCAAACAACAGGATACTCTACCAGACAATATTAATTTCAAAGGCAGAATCCATAGAACAATGAGAACAAAAGACATATTTTGAAAGTAAAACTAAACTATAATTTTGGATGATGAATATATAAAATAGGACACAAAAGTGATGACCATAAAAGTCAGGATGTGATTGATTTCTATTTGAAAAAGGGAAAAATTTATTATTGAGCTGGGGCAATTGATAGGGCTTCTAGGTCAGCTGACAAACTTCTCTCTCTCTGTTGGTTAAATAACCAAAGCCTCCATACTAGCCTTAGTATGGAGGTTTTGGTTATTAGCGTAGAGGAAGCAGGTCCTCACCTCTCCACAGGCACAGTTACAGCCAGAGCCTCCTCTCTGCATGGAAGTGAGGCTTGGTCCTTCCCCTGAACACGGTGGCAGAGCTCTCTCCAGAGGTGGAGATGACACCATCCCTTCTCTAACATGGTCCAATCTCATACTTGTTCTGCTTTTCAGGAAAGTTGACCTACGCTGGTGTCCAGTGAAGAAATCCCAGGCACAGAGGAGGGACAGGTGGATTTCAGGGCTGTGCCCGATCGGGGAAAGGAAGAGCACAGACCACCAGGTGGCGCCACTACCCTGCTTCTGCTCCCAGGAGGTGGCCGCTGAGGCTGGGCTTGAGGGTGGGGAGAAGGTTGTCACAGCTCAAGGCACAGGTTCCAGGTAAAAATCCTCCTGCCCAGCCCACCTGGCCCTCCCTTAATCAACTCTAGTGAAAACTGTCTCCTTTCGACCTCCCTGGATGGTGATTTTTGCCACAAGAAAGAGGATGGGATTGCTAGGATCACCAGGTCCTGGTCAGTTGTGTTGCCAGTAAAGTGAAATCTAAATACACACTTAATAAATAATAAAATAACCCATAGGAAGCCGATGTCTATAATGTAATGACGCCACTGAGCCAGTGTTTATAATGTACTGGCATGCCTTGTCTCTTGGGTCAGGACACGGGGCAGAGTGAAATGGGAAGAAACAACAGTCACTGCAGAAAGGACCCCCATGGAAGAAGTCTGGCAGGGAAACCAGCTGTCCCAGAGCCACCATATTTAGGGATGACTCCACCTTTCTGGGCAACAATTTTAAAAGTTCTTTTTGTTCACGGGAGTTCTGAAATTGCATGATGCTGAGACCCAGCACTGATCAGTTACACTGTCCCTTTCTTCATCATTAAATGCTGTGCCAAACAGCACCTCATACATTTCTATCCTCTTCCAGAAAAGAATCAAAACAACAATGGACACACGGAAACATGCAAACATACTTTAAATATGTACTGGCAAAGTAGTTACTAAAACATTAATTCCACTAAAATGAGGGAGGGTGTGAAAAAGAAAAACATTACATACCCATCTTCACAGCAGCATTATTCACCATAGCCAAGAGAAGGAAGCAAAGAAAGCATCCATCAACACGTGAACACACTAAGAACATGTGGTCTATGTGGACAATGGAATAGTAATCAACCATAAAAAGATGAAAATTCTTTTATATGCTGCAACATAGATGAACCTGGAGAACATTCTAAGTGAAATAAGCCAATCGCAAAGAAATTCCAATACTGCACAGTTCCAGTTATGTGAGGCGTCTAAAGTCTTAGAACCTGAAAGTAGAATAGTGGCTGCCAGGCATTGTATTGGGGGTATTCATGAGGGACTTTGGGGTATAGAGTTTTAGAAGATGAAAAGCTCTAAAGATCTGTTGTATAACAATGTGCTTACAGTTAAATTTTTAATGCATTTTAGGTTTTGGGGTACATGTGAAGAACATGTAAGATTGTTGCATAGGTACACACATGGCAGTGTGGTTTACTGCCTTCCTCCCCATCACCTGTATCTGGCATTTCCCCCCATGTTATCCCTCCTCAATGTTCCATCCCCTGCTGTCCCTCCCCTATCTCCCCCCTACAGACCCCAGAGTGTGTGATGCTCCCCTCCCTGTGCTGATGTGTTCTTATTGTTCAACTCCTGCCTATAAGTGAGAACACGTGGTGTTTAATTTTCTGCTCTTGTGTCAGTTTGCTGAGAATGATGGTTTCCAGATTCATCCATGTCCCTACAAGAAACATGAACTCATTGTTTTTGATGGCTGCATAGTATTCCATGGTGTATATGTGCCACATTTTCCCTGTCCAGTCTATCATCCATGGGCATTTGGGTTGGTTCCAAGTCTTTGCTATTATAAACAGTGCTGCAGTAAATATTCGTGTGCATGTGTCCTTATAGTAGAATGATTTATAATCCTTTGGATATATACCCAATAATGGGATTCCTGGGTCAAATGGAATTTCTATTTGTTTTATATATATATATATTTAATTGCATTTTAGGTTTTGGGGTACATGTGAAGAACATGCAAGATTGTTGCATAAGTACACACATGGCAGTGTGATTTGCTGCCTTTCTTCCCCTTCACCTATATCTGGCATTTCTCCCCATGCTATCTCTCCCCAACTCCCCACGGCCCACTGTCCCTCTCCTATTTACCCAAAACAGAACCCAGTGTGTGATGCTCCCCTCCCTGTGTCTATGTGTTCTCATTGTTCAACACCCACCTATGAGTGAGGACATGCAGTGTTTGATTTTCTGTTCTTGTGTCAGTTTGCTGAGAATGATGGTTTCCAGGTTCATCCATGTCCTTACAAAGGACACGAACTCATCGTTTTTAATGGCTGCATAGTATTTCATGGTGTATATGTGCCACATTTTCCCTGTCTAGTCTATCATCCATGGGCATTTGGATTGTTTCCAGGTCTTTGCTATTGTAAACTGTGCTGCAATGAACATTCGTGTGCACGTGTCCTTATAGTAGAACGATTTATAATCCTTTGGATATATGGCCAGTAATTGGATTGCTGGGTCAAATGGAATTTCTATTTCTAGGTCATTGTGGAATCGCCACACATTCTTCCACAATGGTTGAACTAATTTACACTCCCACCAACAGTGTAAAAGTGTTCCTATTTCGCCACATTCTCTCCAGCATTTGTTGTCTCCAGATTTTTTAATGATCACCATTCTAACTGGCGTGAGATGGTATCTCAATGTAGATTTGATTTGCATTTCTCTAATGACCAGTGATGATGAGCATTTTTTCATATGTTTGTTGGCCCCATATATATCTTCTTTTGTAAAGTGTCTGTTTATCTCCTTGGTCCACTTTTGAATGGGCTTGTTTGTTTTTTTCTTGTAAATCTGTTTTAGTTCTTTGTATATTCTGGATATCAGCCCTTTGTCAGATGGGTAGATTGCAAAAATTTTTTCCAATTCTGTTGGTTGCCGATTCACACTAATGACTATTTCTTTTGTTGTGCAGAAGCTGTGGAGTTTGATTAGGTCCCATTTGTCTATTTTGGCTTTTGTTGCTAATGCTTTTGGTGTTTTAGTCATGAAATCCTTGCCTATGCCTATTTCCTGAATGGTTTTGCCTAGATTTTCTTTTAGGGTTTTTATGGTGTTAGGTCTTATGTTTAAGTCTTTAATCCATCTGGAGTTAATTTTAGTGTAAGGTGTCAGGAAGGAATCCAGTTTCTGCTTTCTGCACATGGCTAGCCAGTTTTCCCAGCATCATTTATTAAACAGGGAATCCTTTCCCCATTGCTTGTTTTTGTCAGGTTTGTCAAAGATCAGATGGTTGTAGATGTGTGGCATTGCCTCTGAGGTCACTGTTCTGTTCCATTGGTCTATATCTCTGTTTTGGTACCAGTGCCATGCAGTTTGATTACTATACCCTCTTAGTATAGTTTGAAGTCCGGTAGTGTGATGCCTTCTGTTTTGCTCTTTTTGCTTAGAATTGACTTGGCTATGTGGGCTCTCTTTTGCTTCCATATGAAGTTTAAGGTGGTTTTTTCCAGTTCTGTGAAGAAGGCCCTTGGTAGCTTGATGGGGATAGCGCTGAATCTGTGAATTACTTTGGGCAGTATGGCCATTTCCACGATATTGATTCTTCCTAACCATGAACATGGAATGTTTCTCCATCTGTTTGTGTCCTCTCTTATTTCATTGAGCAGTGGCTTGTAGTTCTCCTTGAAGAGGTTCTTTACATTCCTTGTTAGTTGTATTCCTAGGTATTTTATTCTCTTTGTAGCAGTTGTGAATGGCAGTTCATTCTTGATTTGGCTCTCTTTAAGTCTGTTATTGGTATATAGAAATGCTTTTGATTTTTGCACATTTACTTTGTATCCTGCAACTTTGCTGAAGTTGCATATCAGTCTCAGGAGATTTTGGGCTGAGACAATGGGGTCTTCTAAATATACAATCATGTCATCTGCAAATAGAGACAATTTGACTTCCTCCTTTCCTATTTGAATACACTTTATTTCTTTTTCTTGCCTGACTGCTCTGGCTAGAACTTCCAGTACTATATTGAATAGGAGTGGTGAGAGAGGGCATCCTTGTCTAGTGCCAGATTTCACAGGGAATGCTTCCAGTTTTTGCCCATTCAGTATGATATTGGCTGTTGGTTTGTCGTAAATAGCTTTTATTATTTTGAGATACGTTCCATCAATACCTAGTTTATTGATGGTTTTTAGCATAAAAGGCTGCTGAATTTTGTCGAAGGCCTTCTCTGCATCAATTGAGATAATCATGTGGTTTTTGTCTTTGGTTCTGTTTATGTGGTGAATTACATTTATAGACCTGCATATGTTGAACTAGGTTTGCATTTCCAGGATGAAGCCTACTTGGTCATGGTGGATAAGCTTTTTGATGTTCTGTTGCAATCAGTTTGCCAGTATTTTATTGAAGATTTTTGCATCTATGATCATCATGGATATTGGCCTGAAGTTTTCTTTTCTTGCTGAGTCTCTACCGGGTTTTGGTATGAGGATGATGTTGGTCTCATAAAATGATTTGGGAAGAATTCCCTCTTTTTGTATTGTTTGGAATAGTTTCAGAAGGAATGGCATCAGCTCCTCTTCAAATGTCTGGTGTAATTCGACTGTGAACCCATCTGGAACTGGGCTGTTTTTGGTTGGTAGGCTATTAATTGCTGCCTCAACTTCAGCCCTTGTTATTGGTCTATTCAGGGTTTTGATTTCTTCCTGGTTTGGGCTTGGGAGGAGGCAAGTGTCCAGGAATTTATCCATTTCTTCCGGGTTTACTAGTTAATGTGCATAGAGTTGTTTGTAGTAATCTCTGATGATGGTTTGTATTTCTGTGGAATCTGTGGTGATATCCCCTTTATTGACTTTTATTGTATCTATTTGATTATTCTCTCTTTTCTTTTTTATTAATCTGGCTAGTGGTTTGCCTATTTTGTTGATCTTTTCAAAAAACCAGCTCCTGGATTTGTTGATTTTTTGAAGCGTTTTTTGTGTCTGTATCTCCTTCAATTCTGCTCTGATCTTAGTTATTTCTTGTCTTCTGCTAGGTTTTGAGTTTTTTTTATCTTGCTCCTCTAACTTTCAATTTTGATGACAGGGTGTTGATTTTAGATCTTTCCTTGCTTCTCATGTGGGCATTTATTGCTATATATTTTCCTCTAGGCATTACTCTAAATGTGTCCCAGAGATTCTGGTATGTTGTGTCTTCGTTCTTGTTTGTTTTGAAGAACATCTTTATTTCTGCCTTTATTTCATTGTTTATCCAGTCAACATTCAAGAGCCAGTTGTTCAGTTTCCATGAAGTTGTGTGGTTCTGAGTTCCTTTCTGAATTCTGAGTTCTAACTTGATTGCATTGTGGTCTGAGAGACTGTTTGTTATGATTTCCATTCTTTTGCATTTGCTGAGGAGTGAATTACCTTCAATTATGTGGTCAGTTTTAGAGTAAGTGTGATGTGGTCCTGGGAAGAATATATGTTCTGTGGATTTGGAGTGGAGAGTTCTGTAAATGTCTATTAGGTTTGCTTGGTCCAGGTCTGAGTTCAAGTCCTAGATAGCCTTGTTAATTTTCTGTCTTGTTGATCTGTCTAATATTGACAGTGGAGTGTTAAAGTCTCCCACTATTATTGTGTTGGAGTCTAAGTCTCTTTGTAAGTCATTAAGAACTTGCTTTATGTATCTGGATGCTTCTGTATTGGGTGCATATATATTTAGGATCGTTAGTTCTTCTTGTTGCATTGATCCTTTTACCATTATGTAATGTCCTTCTTTGTCTCTTTTGATCTTTGTTGGTTTAAAGTCTATTTTAGTAGAGACTCAGATTGCAACTCCTACCTTTTTTTTTGCTCTACATTTACTTAGTAAATCTTCCTCCATTCCTTTATTTTTAGACTTTGTGTATCTTTGCATGTTAGATGGGTTTCCTGGATACAGCACACCAATGGGTTTTGGCTTTTTATCCAATTTGCCAGTCTGTGTCTTTTGATTGGGGCATTTAGCCCATTTATATTTAAGGTTAATATTGTTATATGTGAATTCGATCCTGCCATTTTGATGCTAGCTGACTGTTTTGCCTGTTAGTCGATGCAGTTTCTTCATTGTCTCAATGCTCTTCACCATTTGATATGTTTTTGGAGTGGCCAGTACTGGTTGTTCCTTTTTATGTTTAGTGCTTCTTTCAGGAGCTCGTGTAAAGCAGGCCTGGTGGTGATGAAATCTCTAAGTAATTGCTTGTTCATAAAGCATTTTATTTATCCTTCGCTTATGAAACTTATTAAGGCTGGATATGAAATTCTAGGTTGAAAGGTCTTTTCTTTAAGGATGTTGAATACTGGCCCCACTCTCTTCTGGCTTGTAGGATTTCTGCCGAGAGATCCACTGTGAGTCTGATGGGCTTCCCTCTGTGGGTAACCTGATCTTTCTCTCTGGCTGCCCTTCACATTTTCTCCTTCATTTCAACCCTGGTCAATCTGATGATTATGTGACTTGGGGTTGCTCTTCTAGCAGAATATCTTTGTGGTGTTCTCTGTGTTTCCTGGACTTGAATATTGGCCTGCCTTGCTTGATTGGGGAAGTTTTCCTGTATAATATCCTGAAGAGTATTTTCAAGCTTGGATTCATTCCCTCCTTCACATTCAGGTACACCTATCAAAGGTAGATTAGGTCTTTTCACATAGTCCCATATTTCTTGGAGACTTTGTTCATTCCTTTTTACACTTTTTTCTCTAAACTTGCCTTCTCATTTTATCTGGTTGAGTTGGTCTTTGACCTCTGATATCCTTTCTTCTGCTTGGTCAATTCGGCTATTGAAACTTGTGTATGCCCCGTGAAGATCTCATGTTGTGTTTTTCAGCTCCATCAATTTGTTTATATTCCTCTCTAAGCTGTTTATTCTCATTAGCATTTCATCAAACCTTTTTTCAATGTTCTTAGTTTCTTTGCATTGGGTTAGAACATGTTCTTTTAGCTCAGAGAAGTTTGTTTTTACCCACTTTCTGAAGCCTGTTTCTGTCAATTCATCAGACTCATTCTCCATCCAGCCTTGTTCCCTTGCTGGTGAGGAGTTGTGATTCCTTGGAGGAGGAGAGGCATCCTGGTTTTGGGTGTTTTCATCCTTTTTGCACTGGTTTCTTCCCATCTTTGTGGATTTATTTACCTGTCATCTTTGTAGTTGTTGACTTTCAGATTGGGTGTCTGAATGGATGTCCAGTTTGCTGATGATGAATTTATTTCTTTCTGTTTCTTAGTTTTCCTTCTACCAGTCAGTCTCCTCTTCTGTAGGACTGCTGGAGGTCTACTGCAGACCCTGCTTGCTGGGGATCACCTGCAGTGGCTGCAGAACAGTAAGGGTTGCTGCCAGTTTCTTGTTCTGCTATATTTGTCCTGGAAGGATACCCGCCAGATGTCAATCTGAGCTCTCCTTTATGAGGTGACTCTTTGGATATATAGGGTTCAAGGACCTGCTTCAGGAGACAGTCTGTCCTTTATAGGTGCTCAAGTACTGAGCTGTGAGCTCTGTTGTTTCATTCAGAGCTGCTGGGCAGGTATGTTTAAGTCTGCTGCAGCGGAATTCATATATGCCTTTATTTCCCCCCGGTTCTCTGTCCTGGGAAGGTAGGGCTTTATTTATAAGCTTCTGTCATGCTGCTGCCTTTTTTGGGGGCTGTCCTGCCCAGCGAGGTGGAACCTAGTCACAGTCTGCCTGCAGAGGCTTTGCTGAACTGCTGTGGGCTCTGCCCAGCTGCCATGTGAATGTCCCTACAGTCCTGTTTATAGAGGTATAATTAAAACTGCCTTGGCAATGGCAGCCCACCTCAGCAATGGCAGACTCTCTCTGTAATGGTGGACTGCTTTGGCAATGGCGTGCTGCCTTGGTATTGGTAGACTGCCTTGGTGATGGCGGACGCCCCTCCCCCACAGAGCCGTACCATCCTGGGTTCAGCTGTGCTTGCTATGAAACTGTCAATCCAGAGCACTTCAGATTGTTGGTTTTTGGGGGGATGGAACCAGTCAAGCCTGATCACCTGGCTCCCTGCCTCTGAGCCCCCCTTTTTTCAGTTGAACATGTGACTGTCTCCCAGGCCTCCCAGTCACCAGTTGACACGGTGCCTGGATTTGTGTGATTTCTTGTGCGTAGATCCGCTGCACCAGGTAAAATAGCCGCTGGAGACTGGTGGCGCTTTTTCTCACCAGGGAATCTCCTGGCCTAGCTGCCTGTTTCGGTCCTGTTTCTTGAGTTGAACAGGCAACTCTGTCTCCCAGTCGTTCCAGTCACCAGTTGAAAAGGTGCCTGGATTTGTGTGAGATTTTGTGCAGAGAGCCACTGCACCAGTTGAAACAGCTGCACTAGGGGCTTGTGGACCTTTTTAGCCTGGGAATTTCTGAGCCTGGCTCCCTGTTTCAGTCCCCTTTTGTTCAGTTGAAGAGGTGACTCTGTCTCCCAGGTGTTCCAGTCACCTGTTGAAAAGGTATCCGGATCTGTGTAATTTCCCAAGCAGTGACCCACTGCACCAGCTGAAACAACCATGCTGGATATTCATGGAGTTTTTTCACCTGGGAATCTCCTGGCCTGGCTTCCTGTTTCGGTCCTACCCCCCGTTTTTTTTTTTTGAGACAGAGTCTCACTCCATAGCCAGCTGCCAGGCTGGAGTGCGATGGCACGATCTTGGCTCACTGCAACCTCCCCCTCCCAGGTTCAAGCAATTCTCCTGCCTCAGCCTTCCAAGTAGCTGGGACTACAGAAGCATGCCACCACGCCCAACTAATTTTTGTATTTTTAGTAGAGATGGGGTTTACCATGTTGGCCAGGATGGTCTTGATCTCTTGACCTCATAATCCACCCACCTTGGCCTTCCAAAGTGCTGTGATTACAGGCACGAGTCACTGCACCCGGCATTTAGTCCCCTTTTTATCAGTTGAATGGGTGACTCTGTCTCCCAGGTGTTCCAATTGCCAGCTAAAATGGCGCCCGGACCCCTGTATTTTGTGTGGAGACCCAGGCCAAAACAGCCGTGCTCGTGACCTGTGGGGCTCCTCCACCCGGGAATCTTCTGATCTGTGAGCAATAAAAATCTGTTTGGAAATGCGGCATCCACTCACCCTCCGTACTCTCACTGGGAGCTGCAATCCAGAGCTCCTCCTAATCAGCCATCTTGAATCCCCTCTGCAGTTAATATTATAGTACTGTATGGTTTGAAATGGTTATAGTGACAAATTTTACATAATGCGGTTTTTGGAACAATTAAAAAAGTCAGTCCTGTTATTAACATAGGAAACAAGCTCATGGATTTATTGAAAACATATTGGTATGTGCTTACTATGAGAAAAACATACAGAAAACTGTGAGACACAAAGAGAGATCCTTGCTACCACAGCTATCATCCATCAACCAGCAGAATCAGCATCTCAAAAAACTAGACAGAAAGGCTCCCAGGCCCAGCCTTGACATCGTGAATCAGTCTGCATTTGGCAGGATCCCAGGTGGCCCTGCCGGATGTAAAGCGCCGCCCCAGACGGTGGTGGAGGGAGATCCTAGGATGGTGACTACTCCACAGGTAGAAGCCTCCAGTCCAGATGGGAGCTGCCGGAAGGGCCCCGGAAGGACATGACCAAGAAAGCAAAATTAATAGACTGCCCAAAGTCTCCAACTTCTTAAAAGAATCACACAAATGGAACAGATATTAAAGTTAAATTAACAACAGTTATCTAGAAAACAAACAAAAACAGAAGCAAGTATTAACTTGAGGAAGAACAAATACTGCAAAGCAAGTAAAAAGTAGTCACTTGACATATGAGAAGATCAGGCATGGAAAGAGGAACAAGGAATGTCTGAACTAAACCTAATTATTACATAAATATACAAAGAAGGGGAAGGAATGGGAAGAGTGAAAGAGAACCAGTGATGGATGTGGTGATGTCACGTTCTCTGGTGGGGGGACGCTGGAGGTGCTACAGATGAGGGACTGACATTCATGGCTAACGGATCGCTCTTCTCCTTCTGCCTGCCTCCCGTAGTCTCCCCTCCCTGTCTAGGGGCGGTGTGTGGGAGGCAGGGGTGCAGAATCCCACCGGCCTGGCTGTACCCGCCATCTGCCTCGTGATGTCTGTGGAGTTGAGGAGATGAGTCCCCTGACGCAGCAGGAACCGCTGCTCATCTCCTATGGCTGTGGCTTTTTGGGGAGCCTCTCTTCGGGGAGGTGGGGCTGTCCCGACTGTCTGTCATGCTGCCCTTCCTTGGGTTTGTGAGGGTTGCCTCTGCCTGGATCTCCTGGTGATCTTGGAGCCCTCCAGTTGTCCCTCAGGTGCCCCAGGCCAAGAGGTGGTGTCCTTCCTGTTCCCAGCGCCCCCTCCTCTAGTCGCAGCTGCAGTTCCTGCATGTGGGTACTGAGGACTTTGGGGAGGTAGAATTTTTTTAATGTTTTTAAATAAATACATAAAATAAACTAAAATATACAAAAAGAAAGAGAGCAAGTACTCTGAGCTACTGACCCCACCACTGTGCTGTGCAACAGTCAATGGCTGCAACTGAAAACTCAAGCCATGTTAATAAAGAAATGGGACTTAGATATGTGGAAGAAAGTCAGAGAATCACCTGAAACTGCCGAAAGTGATTGCTCCCTAGAAAGGGAGAAATAGAGAAGAGAGGACTCTCCCTAGGAAGGCAGAGGCTGATTTTTCTCAGGAAGTTCTGCACAAATATTTGACTCTTTCAATTATTTGTAATTGTAACTTTGATTAAAATAAAAACAAAAGCTTCAGTTAACCTGCAAGTTTCTGGCTAATGACAACTTTAACAAAGATAAAGGGTTAACCAAAATATAAAAACACTTAAACATAAAACAGCATGTACAAATGTGTATGTGACATCGACCCTGAATACAAATGTGAAAGAACATGTCTATAAACACAACTCCGGGTAGGTAGCCCATGAATCAATTCCCTACTCCAGAACTTTCCTGCTTGTCCTGGGCACACAGGCGGGCAGGGACCAGGACCCGACTAGGGTCCCTCATCCTCTTGCTCCCAAGCAGGTCCTGCATCTGCTCCTGCTGCACAGAGGTCTCCCATCCCTGCCTTGGTCTCTTTCACAGGCACTCCCCTAACTCTCTCTGCCACCACTGCCTTAACTGGGTGGAGGTGAGGCTGCTCTGACCAAGAAGGGCACCACCCATCAATGTACCCCAAGACCAGACAGGAGGAACCTCAAAGCAGGTTCAGGAACTATCCCATCTCCCCACCTCCCAGTCAGTCAGAACTGATGGTGGGAGATGCTGATGCTTGCTTTACTCATCCACATCCCCAGTGCATTTATTATTCATTAATTCAGTCCACATTTCCCCACAAGAAGACAGACCCCTACTCTTAATAATCAGGAAGCCTCAGAGCACTTTTTATATCCTCCAGAATATCACACTTCAGCTCTGCATCATCACATAAGGCTCCAACTCTGCAGGGCAGGTGTCCCCCACAGGGTCAGCCCCTGAACTGTGGCTGCAGATGTCCCCCCATCCCTTCCCAGAGCTGTTGGTGTTACTGTGAATCTGTCCCTCACTGAGAACTGGTGGGGAGATGTCAGGGAGGAGGGGAGGTTTCTTTGTGCTGTGTCAAAACATTGAGACAGACTCTCCTTCTCCCCTGAACCTCAACTCTGTTCCTTCCCAGACACTTGAAATAAAACTCAGACCA
>NW_022437157.1:613400-764802 GCF_009761245.1 Sapajus apella
GAAAATTGGCACTTGGGGCATACCTCCACTAAATTTGAGACATCTTAGACAAAACAAAGACTTATTTTCAAGGCATTATATTTATGGCACTGAAGTCTTGGAACTATTTGATCTAGTTACTCCATGTTCTCAACTGTGTTAACTCACTGAATAGAACATTGCCGTTATTAAAAGTATTTGTGTTAAAAGGAGGGCTTTGAATGAAGAGACCCTCCCCCCAAACAGGCTTTGTGTGAGCAACATGGCTATTTATTCACGTGCATACATGTGGGCTGAGGCTGAAAAGGGCTTCAGTGAAGGGCAGGGGGATAGAAGTTGGTTTTACAGGTTTGAGGTGGGCAGCGGAAAGTTACAGAAGTTACTTTAGGGTGGTGTTTTGCAAGCTGGGAGGGGATTGTAGGGTGTGGAGTCAGGAGGTTGGGCCAAGGTTAGTTACAAAGTCTAATGGCCTTGTCAACTGAGGCCTGAATAAGAGAAATAGAAGAATGTCTCAGGTTAGTTAGGCACCACAGGGGTTGATCATTCTTCCTTCCAGATACTTTAGGTTTTCTAATTCTGGAAGGCCCTCCAGAGGTGTATGTGCAGTCCATGGGATTTGCCATGCAGTCAAGGCGCAGTCAGACCTTACCATTTGCAAGAAAAACTCAGAAATATTGTTGGATCTACTTTCTCTGTCTCAAACGGTTTTTCCCTCAGCACCCAAGGCTCTGTGATGTCTTAAACTTTTAATCATTAATTTAAAAAGAGAAACTTATCACGGAATTAGAAAAAAAACTATTTTATAATTCATATGAATCCAAAAAAGAGCTTGTATAGCCAGGAGAATCTTAAGCAAAAAGAACAAAGCTGTAGGCATCAGGCTACCTGACTTAAAACTATACTACAAGGCTATGAAAACCAAAACAGCATGGTAATGCTACAAAAATAGGCACATAGATCAATGGAACAGAATAGAGAGCTCAGAAATAAGACCACACATCTACAACCATTCAATCTGCAACAAACCTGACAAAAACAAGCAGTAAGGAAAGGATTCTCTATTTAATAAATGATGCTGGGAGAACTGGCTAGCCATATGCAGAAAATTGAAACTGGACCACTTCCTTACACCTTACACAAAAATTACAACACGATGGATTAAAAACTTAAATGTAAAGCTCAAAACTGTAAAAGCCCTGAAAGAAAATCTAGGCAATACTATTCAGGACATAGGCATAGACAAAGAATTTAAGATGAAATTGCCAAAAGCAACTGCCATAAAAGCAAAAATTAACAAATGGGATCTAATTAAACAAAAGAGCTTCTGCACAGCAAAACAAGCCATCATCAGGGTAAACAGACATCCTATAGAATGGGAGAAAAAATTTTTAATGTATATTTCAACATATCCATCTGACAAAGGTCTAATATTCAGAATCTAACACTAAGGCAAATTTACATAAAAAAAACTTTATCAAAAAGTGGACAAAGGACATGAACAGACACTTCTCTAAGAAGACATACATGAAGCCAACAAACATATTTTTAAAAGCTGGACATCACTGATCATTAGAGAAATGCAAATCAAAACCACAATAAGATACCATCTCATGCCAGTCAGCATGGCAATTATTAAAACGTCAAGAAACAACAGATGCTGCCAAAGTTGCAGAGAAATTAGGAATGCTTTTACACTGTTGGTAGAAATGTAAATTGGCTGAACCATTGTGGAAGACAGTGTAACCATTAGGTCTCATGAGTTCACCCACTATCGTTAGAACAGCATGGGACAGGGTGAGGGGGTTCACGCCTATAATCCAGCACTTTGGGTGGTCGAGGAGGGCTGATCATGAGGTCACAATTAAACATAAAAGGAAGATCCAACCCTTGCCAGGCTGATTCTATGATGGCCCCCAACAACCACCTCCTGGTCATTAACCTTCCCCCAGTTATTCAACCAACTCTAATGTAGGTGCTGCTGTGAAGGGATTCAGCAGACATTATTAAGGGCCTCAATTAGTTGACTTTAGTCTGGGTTTATTCTGATTGGACTGTACTAACCAGGTGAGCCTGGGAAAGAACTGGGTTCTTCCTGAGCATAGAGATTCACAGTGTGAGAGGGATTTGGCATGAGGGGTTTCCTCCACTGTGTGCTTTGAAAATGAAAGGGCTGTGTAGGTAAGAACACTGGTGGGTACCAGGAATTGAACACAGCCCTCCCTGTTCTCTACCTTGACAGCCAGCAAGGAACAAGGACCCCAGTCTTACAACTGCCAGAAACTGCATTCTACCTCCTCTGTATAAGCCTGAAGGAGGATTCCAAATGAAAACACAGCTTTGGGAAGTCCAGAACAGAGATTCCATCCACATCTTGCCCAGACTTCTGACTAAGGAACTATAAACAGCTCAATGGGTGTTGTTTGGCCAGGAGTGGTAGTGCACACCTATAACCCTAACATTTGAGGAGCTGACACAGGAGCATCACTTGCAGACAGGAGTTTGAGACCAGCCAGGATAATGTAGTGAGACACTCGTCTCTACAATTTTTTTTTAAATTAGCTGGGCATGATGGCACTTGCCTGCAGTCCTAGCTGCTCTGAAGACTGAGGCAGTAGGGTCCCTTGAGCCCAGGAGTTTGAGGCTGCAGTGAGCCATGATCATGTGACTGCACTTCACCCCCGATGACAGAAGGAGACTGTGTCTCTAAAAATGAATAAATCAACAATAAATGGGTGTTGTTTAAAGCCAATGTTTGTGATAATTTGTTACCCAGTCATAAAATTCATACATAGGCTCAACAGAGTCAGGGAATAAATTGATGAATTGGTATGCACACTAGTTACATAAAATAAAATCTGTCTTAACTGTCTCAGTGTTTTACATTTTGTAATTTTCTGTGGTCCATTTTAATACACTCATGTTTCAATCACTCAGTCAACAAAAATTAATTTAGTGCCTACACTGAACCAGGTATGCCCTCATATATTCATGTGCCTGACATTCTAGAAGCTTCACAAGATCGATTGTAGCCACTGGACTGTTTTGTGGGGAGAAATTAAATACTGACTCACAGTAGCAGGATCACTGTGGAAAGAACAGTCACATAGCAGGTAATGGGACAGTGCTAATGTCACAATTCAGGAGTGACAGGGTGGTGGGGACTAAGGGAGAGGAAGGGCTTAGGGATGACAGAGATGTAGGGAAGGGCTGGAGAAGCAGGAGGTGAGGAGAAGGAGCAGAGGAAAGAATTTGAAAGCAGCAGAATTCTCAGGTTTAAACAGGTTGTTTTATAGATTTTTAATACATCCAACTTCAGAGCCTAGCAGGGTGTTCTATGCAGCTGGCCTTTAATACCTTATGTAGGTCTGCCTAAAAACTAATTGTTGCTTATGTTAATCAGGTTTAAAAAGTGTTCCTATAAAATAAACACACCACTTAGATGTGGACACTCCCTAAAAACAGGCAGTGCATGAGCACTGGTGAGGGGCCTTGAGACTGCACTGAACACTTGCGACTGTGAGGTGAATGAAGTCTGTACTGGCTCCTGGTTGCAACATACAGTAAGTAACACAGTGTGCTACTTTGTACTGAGGAGACGTCCTGGACTCACACAGAAACTCAGGGCTGTGGAGTGAAGGTAAATTTAAAATACCACAAGCAGGAGTCACAGATACATTGTCTGGGAAGGTGAAACAGGAGCTTTGTGAGTCCTGTTGTAATGCTTTTATACACATTTACATATCAAGGGGCCAAAGTCAACATTTTTTACCAATTAGGTTCCTGATCATTCAGGAGTTATCAAGATTTTGCTACCCACTGTAGTTAATAAACAAAAAGCAAACTGGTCTCTATGCTATCTCATGCTCTCAGGCAAAATTTTTCCGGATTTGAACAACAAAAAAACACAAAAAAACCCTGTCTCTACACCTCCATTCCCAGGGCGAGCACTCTCTGGCAACAAGCTTCCTGGGGTGAGTTTCATTCCAGAAGAGTCCAGGGGTACATGTAAGGAGTGGGAGGCAGGGAATCCAGTTCAGGTACCGGGATGCAGGGATGAAAAGTGAAGGGAGAGGGAAGGGCCCATGCTGAGGGTTTCTCTCTGGTTTCTCAGCAGCTCCTGGGCCAAGACTCAGGGAGACATTGAGACAGCGCTTGGCATAGGAGGAGCGAAGTTAGGGCGAAGTCCCAGGGCCCCAGGGGTGGCTCTCAGGGTCTCAGACCCCGAAGGCGGTGTATGGATTGGGGAGGCGCAGCGTTGGGGATTCCCCATCTCCTCAGTTTCTCTTACCCTCCCAACCTGTGTCGGGTCCTTTTTCCTGGATACTCATGAGGCCAACCCAGTTCCCACTCCCACTGAGTGTCGAGTTTCTAGAGAAGCCAATCAGCGTCGCCGCGGTCCCGGTTCTAAAGTCCCCAGTCACCCACCCGGACTCAGATTCTCCCCAGACGCCGAGCATGGCCATCACGGGGCCCCGAAACCTCCTCCTGCTGCTCTTGGGGGCCCTGGCCCTATCTGAGACATGGGCGGGTGAGTGCGGGGTCGGGAGGGAAACGGCCTCTGCGAGGAGAGCGGATGGGCGCTCGTCCGGCGACAGCGCAGGACCTGGGGACCCGAGTCCGAAGGAGGGTCGGGCGGGTCTCAGCCCCTCCTCGCCCCCAGGCTCCCACTCCATGAGGTATTTCTACACCTCCGTGTCCCGGCCCGGCCGCGGGGAGCCCCGCTTCATCGCCGTGGGCTACGTGGACGACACGCAGTTCGTGCGGTTCAACAGCGACGCCGCGATTCCGAGGATGGAGCCACGGGCGCCGTGGATGGAGCAGGAGGGGCCGGAGTATTGGGAGGTGCAGACACGGAGAGCCAGGGACACCGCACAGACTGACCGAGTGAACCTGCGGAACCTGCGCGGCTACTACAACCAGAGCGAGGCCGGTAAGTGACCCCGGCCCGGGGCGCAGGTCACGACCCCTCTCCATCCCGCACTGACGGCCCGGGTCGCACTGAGTCTCCAGGTCCAAGATCCACCCGGATTCTGCGGGACCCGCCCAGACCCTCAACCCGGGAGAAAATCGGGCGCTTTTATCCGGTTTCATTTTCAGTTTAGGCCAAAATCCCGGCGGGTTGGGCGGGGGGTGGGGGGTGGGGTGGCTCGGTGGGCGGGGCTGACGCGGGGGCGGGGCCAGGGTCTCACACGCTCCAGAGGATGTATGGCTGCGACGTGGGGCCGGACGGGCGCCTCCTCCGCGGGTATGACCAGCACGCCTACGACGGCAAGGACTACATCTCCCTGAACGAGGACCTGCGCTCCTGGACCGCTGCGGACACGGCGTCTCAGATCACCCAGCGCAAGTGGGAGGCGGCCAATGAGGCTGAGGGGATGAGAGCCTACCTGGAGGGCACGTGCGTGGAGTGGCTCCACAGATACCTGGAGAACGGGAAGGAGACGCTGCAGCGCGCGGGTACCAGGGGCCAGGGGGCACCTCCCTGATCGCCTGTGGACCTCCCAGGCTGGCTTTGAAGAAAGAGGGGAGGAAAATGGGACCAACACTAGAATATTGTCCTCCCTTCGGTCCTGAGGGAGAGGAATCCTCATGGGTTTCCAGATCCTGTACGAGAGAGTGACCCTAAGGGCCTGCCCTGTTCTCTGATATGATTAAGGGTTGCAGTCTCTGAGGGAAAGGAGAGGAAGTCAATCCCTAGAATACTGATCAGGGGTACCCCGTGACCTCCCAGCAGCGTTGGCACCAGGATTTTTCCTCTCCTGCCTTGTCGTCTGCCTCATGTTCAATGTGTGCGGGGGTCTGACTCCAGCTCCTCTGAGTCCCTTGGCCTCCACTCAGATCAGGACCAGAACTCCCGGATCCCCCTGAGACTAGAACTTTCCAAGGAATAGGAGATTATCCCAGGTGCTTGTGTCCAGGCTGGTGTCTGGGTTCTGTGCTCCCTTCCCCACACCAGGTGTCCTGTCCATTCTCAGGATGGTCACATGAGAGATGCAAAATGCCTGGATTTTCTGAGTCTTTCCTACAGAGCCCCCCAAGACACACGTGACCCACCATCCCATCTCTGACCGTGAGGCCACCCTGAAGTGCTGGTCCCTGGGCTTCTACCCTGCGGAGATCACACTGACCTGGCAGCGGGATGGGGAGGACCAGACCCAGGACATGGAGCTCGTAGAAACCAGGCCTGCAGGGGATGGAAACTTCCAGAAGTGGGCGGCTGTGGTGGTGTCTTCTGGAGAGGAGCAGAGATACACATGCCATGTGCAGCATGAAGGGCTACCCAAGCCCCTCACCCTGAGATGGGGTAAGGAGGGGATGGGATGTCACATCTCTTAGGGAAAGCAGGAGTCCCTCTGCAACCTTTCAGCATGGTCAGGGCTGGGTCCTGGGGGTCCGGGCCCCTCACCTTCCCCTCCTTTCCCAGAGCCATCTTGCCAGCCCACCATCCCCATCGTGGGCATCATTGCTGCCCTGGAGGTCCTTGGAGCTGTAATCACTGGAGCTGTGGTTGCTGCTGTGATGTGGAGGAGATAGAGCTCAGGTGAGGAAGGGGTGAGGAGTGGGGTCTGAGATTTCTTGTCCCACTGAGGGTTCCAAGCCCCAGGTAGAAGTGTGTCCTGCCTGGTTACTGGGAAGCATCATCCACACTCATGAGCTGACCCAGCCTGGGCCCTGTGTGCCAGCACTTACTCTTTTGTAAAGCACCTGTGACAATGAAGGACAGATGTATCACCTTCATGATTGTGGTGATGGGGACCTGATCCCAGCAGTCACAAGTCACAAGGGAAGGTCCCTACTGAGGACAGTCCTTAGGAGGGCGGTTGGTCCATGACCCACACCTGCCTTCCTTGTTTTTCCTGATCCTTCCCTGAGTCTGCAGTCACACATTTCTAGAAACTTCTCTGGGTTCCAAGACTAGGAGGTTCCTCTAGGATCTCATGGCCCTGCCACCTTTCTGACCTTTCATAGGACATTTTCTTCCCACAGATAAAAAGGGAGTAAGCTACTCTCAGTCAGCAAGTAAGTATGAAGGAGGCAGATCCCTGAGATCACTGGGATATTGTGGTCGGGAGCCCATGGGGGAGCTCACCCAGCCCACAATTCCTCCTCTAGCGGCGTTTCCTATTGGCTCTGACCAGGCTCTGTTTTTGTTCTACCCCAGGCAGCGACAGTGCCCAGGGCTCTGATGGGTCTCTCATGGCTTGTAAAGGTGAGATTCTGGGAAAGGAGGGGGCTGATGTGTGTGGGTTGTTGGGGGAAACAGTGAGAACAGCTGTGTTATGGGGTTTCTTTGACTTGGATGTATTGAGCCGGTGATGTGTTGTTTGAAGTGTGACTGATATAAATTGGTTAATGAATATTTTTTATAGTGTGAGACAGCTGCCTTGTGTGGGACTGAGAGGCAAGATTTATTCACATCTTTCACTGGTGACTTCAAGAACCCTGACTTCTCTTACTGCAAAGGCATCTGAATGTGTCTGTATACCTATAGGCATAGTGTGAAGAGGTGGGGAGACCAGCCCAGCCCCGTGTCCACCATGACCCCTTCCCCACGCTGACCTGCATTCCTTCCCCAGTCACCTTTTCTGTTCCAGAGACCTGGGCTGGGATGCCTCCATCTCTGTCTCAACATTACAGTGCACTGAACTGTAACTTCTTACTTTTCTATTAAAATTAGAATCTGAATATAATTTACTTCTTCAAATTATTTCTATGAGAGGTTGATGTGTTAATTAAAAGAGAAGATTCCTGAAATTTGAGAGACAAAATAAAGGGAAGACCTGAGAACATTCCACAGTCCACGTGTTTGTTGTGCTCATTTGTTGCAGGGGAGGGAGTAGTTGGGGCTGTGCCCAATAGGTGCTCAGGCCACCGTGGGCTGTATGTGGTCACTGCTGGGCTGGGTCATCTTTGTTGCTCCATTGTCCTTAGCCCTTCAGTAGACCCTTGCTTGTCCCACCACAACCTGTGATCACAGGGACTTGGATGTCACCTGTGGTGGTCTCTACACTTAAAAGTTCTTGTGGCATCAGGAGACACATTTTCAGTCCCCTGTTCCTTTCGTCCTCCTCCCAGATCTCTTCTGGGACTGTATTTTCCATCTTTTCCCCGACCTTCTTAAAGCAGATTCTGATACTTGCAGAGCGGAGGGCTCCCATAGTTTCTCATCATAGGTAACTTTCTGTTGGAACTCATTCTGCTCTCTCTCCTACTCTCTTCCTGCCTGAATTGTAGTAATCGTAGTGCTGCCTCCAATGCAAACTCATAGATTTATAAAGCAGAGTCTAACTTAGATTATATGTGGTTGGAAAATTGGAGCCATAAGCCCAGGGTTATCTTTCCTGAAGAGAAAAATATGGTTGTGTGCTGCAGCGTGCAGGAGGGTTGGTGTGGGAGGAGGGAGGGAGGGAGGGCACACACGCAGCCCTGGTGAGAAAAGCTCTGGCAGCACTGATGTCAGTGTGAGATGATGTTGTTCTGTAGCTGCCACAAAACAGCATTGGGCCTGAGGCTACATTAATAAAGATATTACCTTTAGAATAAGGAGGTGCCCTACAGTGATCATTCATTCAACTGACATTTTTTGTTTGCTAGGTATATGACTTTTCACATTTATAAAACATCATTAAAGTAAAAATAGAAAAATTTCCAGCCCTCTGGTGTATACATCCAAGATGCAAGCTTGCCCAACCTGTGGCTCACAGCTACATGTGGCCCAAGACAGCTTAGAATGTGAGGCTGTTTTTGCTTATCTGTGGTGGCAGATATCATAAAAATTATGCATGTACTTTTTTTCTTTTTTATGATTATTTTCTGGTAACCAGCTGTCATTAGTGTATTTTATGTGTAGCTCAAGACAATTCTTCTTCTTCCCATGTGGTTCAGGGAAGCGAAAAGACTGGACACCTCTGTAGGCAGATGATATAGTATAAGCAGAGTAAGAGCAGAAAATGCTTGAGTGAGAAGGTGGCAAGTGCTGTGGGGCAGGGGATCCAGAGTGTGGGCTGGGGGGACAGCATGGGCCTCATTGCAAATGTGACCTTTGAGTGAAGATTTGAGGAATGTGAGGAGCTGTCCACAAGGATGACTGGGAAAGCTCTTTCCAGGCAGGAAGCTTCAGTGCAGATGCACTAGGGCAGGAAAGTGTCTGTGTTCCTGGAAGGAGGAAGAGGCCAGCAGGGCTGGACAGAGAGAAACTGAAATGAGGTCAGAGGTGTGGCCAGAGCAGGGAGGCCTGGAGGGGGTGGGAAGGGTTTTGACCTTTGCTATGAATGACATGGGGAGTTAAGAGGACAGTTTTGAAAAGTGGGACATGGTGGGACTTATCCTTTGAAAGCTTCTCTCTGGCTGCTGTGCTGAGAACAGAATTGAGAGGTGGGGGACAAGTGAGGCAGTAGGGAAATGCTGGAGAAGGAGAGCAGTATTTCAGGACCGAGACATCAGTTATCTCCACTGGGATGCGAGTAAGGGAAGTGGTGGGAAGTGATGGGATTCCGGATGAATTTGAAGATGGACTTCACAGCACTTGATAATGGATTGCGTCTGTGGTGTGAGAAAGAAGAATCAAGGACACCCACAGTGTTGGACTGAGTGAGTAGAAGGGTGGAGCTGCTGTCAGTGGAGATGGGAGACTCTGGCAGGAGCATACGGAGGAGAGGGCATCGCAGGCATTCAGTGGAGGAGACATCTACGAGGAGTGCAGGTGAGGGGCCCGGATGCCTCTGCAGCTACAGCTTCACCACCCAGTTACTCTCCTGCTTCCACCCCCTGTGTCTCAGAGCCAGAGCACTGATTCTCCCTGGGCTGTCTGCACTGTTAGATGGAAGTCAGGGAAGTTACAATCTGCTGTCGGTTATAAGAAGTCATGGATTATTGTGCTTTCTCAGATAATTAAATAAATAATAAGAGAAGTTGTAACTAGAACACTTATTCAGAAGACTACAATAATGCAATCTTTTTATTCATCTGAAGAAGACAACAGAAGAAAAACAGTTGAGCCAAAAAGATATAATGTTAGAAGGCTGCAAATGACAATGTACAGACTTAAACCCAGTGAGGCCAACAATGACATTAAACATAATGGACTCACACACTCCAATGACAAGATAAATAGTGCAGAGGGGGAAAAATAAGTCAATACATAAATAGCTACAGGCTTTTTCCAAGAGCCCTAATTTCAGTAGCAGGTACAGAAAAGCTAAAAGTAGAAGGATAGAAAAGAAACACCAGACACACATTCATGAAAACCACACAGATATGCCATTTAGAAAAATTACAGGACACAGATCTTGTGAGACACAGAGTCCATGTAGACAGCTCACAATGTCTTTACTTTTTTTTCAGAGCCAGAGTCTGTTGCCCCGGCTGAAATGCATTGGTGATATCATACCTCACTGTAACCTCAAACTCCTGGGCTCAGGCAATTCTCCTGCCCCAGCCCTCCGAGTAGCTAGGACTACAGGTGTGAGCCCCCACAGCTGGCTATAATGTCTAATTTTCTCATCTGATGTGACGTAATCAAGGAAGCAATATCATGCCATGTATTTGACATCATTCCCCTCATGTTTGTTGTAAGAATACAACAAACATCAGGGGAATGAAGAAATAAAACCACTTACTAGTTCAAACCATGTCCACATTTACATTTTACAGATGGGGAACAACATCTCAAATGAATAAAGTAAAATAAATTCATTTACATCATCCAGAGAAGACTCAAGAACACATTCCCTGTGCTAAACGAATCAGCTCTACTGAGGTCATAGCAGGTATCACATGAATTGCTACTAGAATTGGAACTGATACATATCAAGATATACTAAACAAATGGTGTGCAAGGAATAACTGAATGCAGAGATAAAGGAAGAAAATTGATTTATTTAAAAGATGGGCAGAATCCTTCTTTTAAAATGGCCCTATGTGGACCAAAGCATAAGGCCCACAGACCATGTCATTGGTGAGATGAAGTGTCAGGTGGGAAAATGCCTGACTAAGTGCAGCTTCCAGACCCAAAGGAGACCTACAAATCCTGGGACATTTTCAATTGTCATATTGGGATTGGTGGGAGGAGGCAAATGAGGGCTCCTAGCAAACCTCCCACAGCGCACAGGACAGCCCACGCCACCAGGGACTCTGTCCGAAATTGTTGTCTGTGCTGCTGTTGACAAACTCACCCCAGAGGTAAGTGCTGTAATGTCCTCACCATTTCACAGATGAAGAAACTGAGGCACCAGGAGGGAAAGTGTCAGTAGGACCAGAGCTGCAGGTTGAATCCAGGCCACCTGGGTGCAGGGCCTTGGCTCCCTGCTTAAGTCAGGGACCAGGGAGCCAACCACAAACAATCCCAGCTGTGCAATGCCTTCATGGTTTGTGGGTGTCCACTGGTGTTGGCACAGGGCTTGTGGCTAAACAAGGCTTGCGGGAAAAGGGAAAAACAGGTTTGGGTAGGGGATACTCCTTCAGGTTCTCCAGATTTCAAGCCATGACTTACACTCAGAAAACATAATGTCCATCTTAATTATTTCTCCAACCCTGGTTCCCCCAGTTCCTTCCAGTTTTCTCCTTCGACATTGTCACCTGTCAGATGCCCACCACCCTCCATATGAGGAGTGAAAAGGCCCCAGGACTAAAGGACTAGACTAGGTTTCATCCCTGCCATCCTTCTCCTCAAAGAGCTCTAGCTCTATGCCTGTAGTGCTTAGGCTCTTAACCTGAGAACCAGGAACCCACTCTCCCATGACACTGCAGGTAGAAGTGATGTTATGTGCACATGTGACTTTCTCACAGGACATTGAATATTAATATAAATCAGATCAGAAGGGACCCAAGACACCACTCTTCCCACAACAGCTTGTGATCCTCTGAATTAAAGAAAGGGTAGAGCTTGAGGGAGGTCCTAACTCCAAATCTTCTACCACTTCTAGTGAAGTTCTGAAAAGAAGTGCCAAGTACTCATCCTGCTCTGGGGACACAGCAGGAAAGCAGAGTGTTCATGGATTTCAAATTCCAGCAAAGAAATACCATTTCGGCAAAATATCCAAGTCAATTTTCTAAGCCCCAGGCAGCAGCTCAAAGCAAACAGTTTCAAAAACGGAAAATCTTGTCCCAGGTGAAATCATTGAAGCTATAAAACTTTGTGAGAACTGTAGTTGGAGAGAAGGGCTGCAATTCAATTAAGGGCTGCAGCAGAAACCCCTATATCATATAGGGATTTACATGAAGTTCCCCTGAAGGGACCTTCTCCATTCTGCAGTGCGTAGTGAGGCCATTTCTGTGTAAAAAGATAGAATCTCCTTGGATTCCTGATGTTGCCACTTACTACTCACTCTTCGACATTGTAGATGTCAACTTCACATTCAACTTCTGTCAGTTAATTTATATACTCTGTGGAAGAAGAGAATTTGAACTTGTTTGTGAAGCAGAAATCCAAGGACTGGTTTTGTGAGCTCTCACCCCATCCTGTGTCTCTCTTATGTAATAAGCATAAGAGATTGTAGGCCAAGATAATTTGTAGCAAGGGAAACATAAACCCTCCGTTTCAGCCTATGTTTCAGCTTGTCTGCTGATGTTCCAGTCTTGCTCCAGTCTTAACATTTTAAAATGTGTCAGCCCCACTCAACACATGGTGTATCTCAAATGGTGCTGGAAACCTGGATATCCCCATGCAGAAGAAAGATGCTGGACAAAATTCACGCCCTCCCATTACACCTTTTCCAAAAATTAAGTCAGAATGACTCAAAGAACTAACCTTAAGGCTTGAGCCTGTAAACCCTTGAAAAAATACTGAGGAAAATCTCATGGACATAAGAATTGGTTGTCATTTCTTGTCATTACTTGACCAAAAGCACAAGTAATATAAGAAAAATGACAAATTAGGCTGCATTAAAATTTAAAACTTTTTTGCATCAAAGGACACTATGAAGAGAGTCAAAAGAAAATGCACAGAATAGGAGGAAATATTTGCCCATCATATATCTCATAAAGAAATAATACCCAGAATACGTAAAGAAGCACAATTCAGCAATAGCAAAACAATCTCATTCAAAAATGTGTAAAAGAGATGAATAGACTATTCTCCAAAGAAGGTATACAGTAAGAACATAAAAATAAGGAATGCCAATAAGGACATAAAAATATGCTAAGCTTCACTAGGCCAAGTGCTGTTGAAGATGTGGAGAAATTGGAACACGTACACTGCTGGTGAGAGTGAACAGTGGTGCAGTCACCATGGAAACAGTATAGTGGTTCCTCAGGAAAGTCAAAATAGAATTACTGTATGAGCCAACAACTCCACTTGTGGGCATATACCCAAAAGAACCGAAAGCAGGAACTGAACTCACACGGACATTTGCACCCTCAGGCCCATAGCAGCACTGTTCCCAATAGCCAAAGGTGGAAGCAACCGAGTGTCCATCAGCGGATGAACAACCCCTGGTGCACATGTGCATGGAATATTACTCAGCCTTAAAAGGGAATAAAGTTCTGAATGGATGAACCTTGAAGACACTATAAGTGAAATAACCTAGAAATAAAAAACAAATATGATATTTTACTTATATGAGGTAGCTAGAATAAGCAAATTCATAGAAACAGAAAGTAGAATAGAGGTTACCAGGGGCTGGGGGTAGGGAGGATGGGCAGTTATGGTTTACTGGGAACAGTTTCTGTTTGGGATGATGAAAATGTTCTGGAAATGGATTTTGGTGGTGGTTACACAACACTGTAAATATGCTTAATGCCACCAAATTTACACTGAAAAAATGGTTAGAAGGTAAATTATATGGTATGTATGTTTTATCACAATTAGAAAATATATATCAACACTAAATCCAATCACAGCTCATGGAGATTGTTTTTACACTGGGGTTTCAACAAGCACATTGCTGTTGTGGAGGGGGGTCCTTGGACCATGTCCTTTGGTGTCACTTCTCGGCCACTTTTGAATTGTGCTTATGCACCACAATTCCTGATCTGCCACGTACTTTCAGGGAAGTTAATCACATGGCAAACATTCATCAAGCACCTAACTAAATCTTGGTGCTGTACTCTGAGGAGCTGATCTCAGAAAAAAGAATCAAACTTCATCAGACCTCATAGATGGCACAGGTGGAGGGTTGGAAGATGGGTAAGGAAATTATAGCACAACATATTAAAATATTTTATATTACGTTACTTTTTCCTTTGAATGCTACATTACATTTTATAATGACTGTACTGACTTACACATACCAATGATTACAAATTACAACTTCTGCTTTTTTTTTTTTTTTTTTTTTTTTGACAGAGTCTATCTCTGCTGCCCAGGCTGGAGTGCAGTGGTGCCATCTCAGGTCACTGCAACCTCTGCCTCTAGGGTTCAAGAGACTCTCTTACCTCAACCTCCTGAGTAGCTAGGATTAGAGATGCGAGCTACCATGCCCAGGTAATTTCTGTACTTTTAGTAGAGATGGGTTTTCTCCATGCTGGCCAGGATGGTCTCAAACTCCTGACCTTGTGATCCGCCTGCCTTGGCATCCCAAAGTTCTGGAATTACAGGCATGAGCCACTGCAGCTGGCCCTGTTTCTTTCTTACATATTTCTCTGTGTTTGTGAATATTTTTAGAGTGGACATTGCAGAGATCGTCCAACAGTTTCATTTATATGATAATGTTTTATTTTATTCCTGAAAGATGGATTTGCCAGTCACAAATTTCTAGTTTGACACTGGCTTTCTCTCAGCTCTGTGATGAGTATGTCTCTTCTGGCTGCTGTGGCTGACAGGGAAAAATCAGTTACTTCTTAATCCAGTTGCTTCTTAGATGACCTGTGTCTCTTCTGTGGCTACTTCTAAGATCTTTGTTTCTCTTTAACAGCTGAAGTTCCAGTGCAGTGTGAGTAAACGTGGATCTCTGTATTCACAGTGTTGTGCATACACCCGCTTCATCTTTACCCAGAACCTATTTATGGAATGCCTCACACATTTGCTCACTTTTTGATGTGTAGGAATTTAACTAGACTAATGTTAAATCTCGTTTGATCACCATATACATTGTGAAATCCAAAATAATGGCCTCAGAATATGTCGAAGCCCTAAGCTTCCTAACCTTTACATATGTTGCCTTACATACAAAAGAGATTTGCTGATATGATTAAGAGCATGGACCTTTAGTTGGGGGATCATCTTGGATTTTCTAGGTGGGCCCAATCTGATCACATGAATTCTTATAAATAGAGATGACTGAAGAAATGTTGAATTTCTTTTGTGGTAATTTTTTCATCTACTAAAATATGACCATCTCTGTTTTTTAATTTTTTAAGTGGTAAAATGCATTAAAAGATTTTAAGTTTATATATTATTGCCTTCTTAGGATACATATCTTGGTCAACATAGTCTGTTCATTGCACACAGGTAGAGTTTACTAATATTTTTCTTGATATTTTCACACATAAATACATGAAAGTCTTTTCCTATAACAATATTTCCTTATCGATTTTCTAATTGGCTCTAGAATCAATGTAATTGATGCTTAATAAAATTTGAGTTACTGGGTATGCTTTCCTGTATATCTTGCATATTTTATATAAGCCCAGTATATATTTGATACATGAGCGTACTTATAAAACTGGATATGTTTGAATGAAAATCAGATATTACAGTTATTTTACTTCTTTACTTGTAATAAGTCTTCTATGACATAATTTTTTCAGTTTCAAGGCTGTTTAAATCTCTGCTATATCTGCATTGGTATATTTGTCTAACACTATCTTGTTCTTAATTAACATCGCCTGTTTTATTTCTCTGTTTTATGAACAGCTGCTTTTGGCAGGCTGGGTTCTCAACAGTCACAGCTGCCAAGTCAGCCTCGGTTAGTGATGACTCAATTGCTGCCCATGCAGTGTCCATCTCAGCCACCACGGCCACTTTGTGCAGGGACTCTTATGAGCGAGCCCTGTGCAGCTGAGATGACACCACCCATCAAGCCATCTCACCCACCCAATTAGAGGGAGCCCCAGCCCCTTGGAGTCCCTCTGCTGGGCATCCACGTGATCCACTATCATCCATGCTCTGCCTATAGCAATAGGCCTATGCACATCTGTCTACACTACCCCCTATTTTTCCATCTTTATTTTTCCCAAGTTCCTGACTGGCAAGCCAACCCATGAGCCACTGCCCATGAGTCACTCACTCATGCACCATAGGGGCATCACTTCACACCCTCCACCTGCTGTGTGCCTGTTTGGGTTTTGATTCCTAGTACCTGACTCAGCAGCCATTAGCAAAGCTGCTCCGGTTCAGCTCCCAAGCCGACTGCTCTTGGTGTAGGTTCTCCTCTTTGTATGGAGTCACAGTCATTTATTTCCAGGGATTTTTAATAATTGCACTGATTTGTTCAATGCAGCATTTCTAAGGACTTCCAGTGAGAGAGATTCTATGTTAGCGTAGAAAGAATTATTTGAAAACCTCAGAAATGTATACTGAAATGAAGAACAGCATGCATGGAGAAAGGTGGACAGGCCATGAGTGGCAGTGGGTTTTCACAAACTGAATAGTTGAGTAAACAGCACGCACGTCAAGGTACAGCATTTCCAGCCTCCAGGAAACACCCTTAGGTTTTACTTAATCATAAATCACCCTCCCTGTTGCTAGAGCAGCCACATTCTTTACTTCCACCACCACAGATGGTGTGTGTCCGTTCTGAATACAGTCACCCTCATGTCTCTGGTCTTGCTGTGTGTGGTCCTAGCCTAGTCACTCCCATGGCGGTCAGGTGCTCCATTTCACAAATAGCTCACTCTTCTTGTCTGTCTACTGTTGACAAACGTGTGTTATGTCCAGATTTTAGAACTGTGCTGCTATAAATAATATCTTCACATATTATGGCACACAAGTGCATACATTTCTATAGATATATAAACAAGAGTGTAATTATTGGGTCATGGGTGAGTGAATGCTTGGTTTAGTCTCTCAAAACACAAGTGTCTATGGAATAGAGAAATCATAGACAAGGGTAAATCTCTTATGCTAGAAATCAGCTAATACATGAAAATAAATGAAAGACTAAGACTGTAACCCTTTTGCAATCCACAATCAACTAACAGATATAGCCATAGAACAGCAATGACAATTAACATCAGAAGAAAAGAAATAAACAGTATTAAATTATTCTTCTTGATGAAAAATACAATATAGTACCGTGAATCCTGAAAATCTGAGACAGATCTCAGTTAATTTAGAAAGTTTATTTTGCCAAGGTTGAGGATACATGCAGGTGACACAGCCTCAGGAGGTTCTCATGACCTGTGCCCAAGGTGGTCAGAGCACAACTTGGTTTTATACATTTTAGGGAGATGTGAGACATTGATCAACATATGTAAGATGAACATTGATTCATTCCGGAAAGGCAGGAAACTCAAAGCAAGGAGGGGCTTCCGGGTCACACTTAGATAAGAGACAAATGGTTGCATTCTTTTGAGTTTTGATTAGCCTCTCCAAAGGAGGCAATGAGACATTCATTTATCTCAGTGGGCAGAGACTTTGAATAGAATGGGAGGCAGGTTTGCCCTAAGCAGTTGCCTGCTTGACTTTCCCTCTTAGCTTAGTGAGTTTGGGGACTCAAGATTTATTTTCCTTCTGCAGTACCATCAATACTTACAGAAAAAAACCCCTGAGTATTCACAAACCTCTACACCAAACTATGAATTTATAGAAAAACAGGTAATAGAGATACATAGTAAATCTCAACTTGGAGTGCAATCCACAAAAGGCAAGCAATAGGAAACCTTACAATACAATATAAATTTCAAGGAGAAATCTATAGAACAAATAGAACAAAAAGCATATGTTTAAAAGTAAACCAAAAGTATAATTTTGGATGAAGAAAATATAAACTAGAACAAAGAGGTGATGACCATAAAAGTCAGTATGTGATTGATTTTTATTTGAAAAAGGGAAGAGTTTATTATTGAACTGGGGCAATTGATGGGGCTTCTAGGTCAGCTGCCAAATTTGTCTCTTTCTCTCTGATGGCAAGATGACCTCTGATTAACGATCATCATTTTAAGACCTTTTTCTTTTACATTACCTGTGTTTTATTTTACGACAAAAAGGCTAATACAGAGTAAAATAAGTTACAGGGCATGATTCCTGTTCTGCACAAAGCCTCCTCCCCATCCTCCTCTCTGGACACTGAGCACCCAGAACAACCGGCAACCAAAGGATCCTTGGCAGGGCTCCCTCATTTCTGAGTGTGCACCGAGATCCACATCGCTGGAGGCAACGTCCACGGTCTATTCCTTGAGGCCTGGATCAACCTAACAGGACATGGCTGCGGGGAAGCCTGGCCCCAGTCTGCAGGTTTATGAACGTAGAGAAGGCAGGTCCTCACCTCTCCACAGGCACAGTTACAGCCAGAGCTTCCTCTCCGCATGGGAGTGAGGCTTGGTTCTTCCCCTGAACACAGTGACCGGGCTCTCTCCAGAGGTGGAGATGACACCATTCCTCTTCTAACATGGTCTAATCTCATGCTTGTTCTGCTTTAAAAGAAAGTTGACCCACGCTGGTGTCCAGTGAAGAAACCCAGGCATACAGGAGGGACAGGTGGATTTCAGGGCTGTGCTCTACCTGGGAAAGGAAGAGCACAGACCACCAGGTGGCGCCGCTGCACTGCTTCTTGTCCCAGGAGGTGGCCGCTGGGTCTGCGCTTGAAGGTGGGGAGAAGGATGTCAGAGCTCAAGGCACAGCTTCCAGGAAAAATCCTCCTCCCAGCCCATCTGGCCTTCCCTTAATCAACTCTAGTGAAAACTGTCTCCTACTGACCCCGCTGGATGGTGTTTTTTTGACACAAGAAGGAGGATGCTATTGCTAGGGTCACCGTGTCCTGGTTCATTGTGTGGCCAGTAAAGTGAAATCTAAATTCACACTTAATAAACAATAAAATAATCCATAATCAGCCATTGTTTATAATGTACTGACACTCCAAGTGTGGGCACAGCTGCAGACATGCCTTGTCTCTTGGGTCAGGACACGGGTCAGAGTGAAATGGGAAGAAACAACAGTCACTGCAGGAAGGGCCCCCATGGAAGGAGTCTGGCAGGGAGACCAGCTGTCCCAGGGTCACCATATTTAGGGATGGCTCTCCCTTTCTGGGCAACATTTTTAAAAATTCTTTTTGTTGACAGTAGTTGTGAAATTGCAGTATGCTGAGACCCAGCACTGGTCAGTTACACTGTCTCTTCCTTCATCATTAAATGCTGTGCCAAACAGCATCTTATACATTTCTATCCTCTTCCAGGAGAGAATCAAAACAACAATGGACACATGGAAACATGGAAACATACTTTAAATGTGTCAGAAGTAGCTACTAGATAATTAATTCCACCAAAATGAGAGAGGATTTGAAAAAGAAAAACATTGCATACCCACATTCACAGCAGCATTATTCACCATAGCCAAGACAAGAAAGCAAACACAGCATCCATCAACACGTGAATAGATTAAGAACATGTGGTCTACATAGACAATAGAATATTATTCACCAATAAAAAGCAGGAAATTCTGTTACATGCTGCAACATGGATCAACCTGGAAAACATTAGTGAAATAAGCCAATCACAAAGACTCCAATACCGCACAATTCCAGTTATACGCGGCGTCTAAACTCTTAGAAACTGAAATTAGAATGGTGGTTGCCAGGGGTTAGGTTGAGAGGATTCACGAGAAGTTTTTGGGTATAGAGTTTTAGTTTTGCAAGGTGAAAATTTCCAGAGATCTGCTGCATAACAATGTGCTTACAGTTAATATTATAGTCCTGTATACTTAAACATGGTTACGATGCCAAATTTTACATAATATGATTTTTGACGCATTGAAAAAAATAATTAGCTCTGTTACTAATTTAGGAAGAAAGGACATAAATTCACTAAAAATATATTCGTATGTACCTATTATGAAAACGAGATACTGAAAACTGTGAGACAAAGAGAGATCCTTGCTACCCCAGCTGTCTGCCATGAACCAGCTGAATCACCATCTCATGAAACTAGACAGAAAGGTTCACAGGCCCAGCCTTGACGTCATGAATCAGTCTGCATTTGGCAGGACCCCAGGTGGCTCTGCTGCATGTAAAGCTTGGCCCCAGATGCTGGTGGAGGGAGATCCTAGGACGGTGACTCTGCTCCACAGGTAGAAGCCTCCAGTCCAGATGAGAGCTGCTGTAAGGGCCCAGGAGAGCCGTGTCCATGAAGGTAAAATGAATAGAACACCAGTCTCCAGCTTCTGAAAAGAGTCACACAAATGGAAGAGATATCAAAGTTAAATTAATGAGAGTTATCTAGAAAATAAACAAAAACAGAAACAAAAGCAAGGATTAACTTGAGGAAGGTTGGCTCCGCCTGGACCTTTGTGGTGCTCCTGGGGCCCTCTAGGTTGTACCTGAGGTGCCACAGGCCAAGCGGGGGTGTCCTTCCTGTTCCCAGCACCCCCTCCTCCTGTTGTGGCTTCAGTGCCTGCATGTGGGTCCTGAAGAGTTTTGGGGAGGTGGAATTTTTATTTATGTATTAAAGTCAATACAAAAATAAAATAAGAAAGAACACAAAAGCAAGGAGAGCAAGTACTCTGAACTACTGACTCCACCACTGTGCTGTGCAACAGTCAATGGCTGCAACTGAAAAATCAAGCCATGTTAGTAAAGAAACGGGACTTAGATATGCGGAAGAAAGTCAGAAGAATCAGCTGAAATTGTTGAAAGCGATTGCTCCCTAGAAAGGGAGAAATAGAGAAGATAGGACTCTCCCTAGGAAGGCAGAGACTGATTTTTCTCAGGAAGTTCTGCACAAATATTTGACTCTTTCAATTTTGTGCAGTTGTAACTTTGAGCAAAATAAAAACAAAAGCTTCAGTTAACATGCAAGTTTCTGGCTAATGACAACTTTGTTTAACAGTGATAAAGAGTTAACCAAAATATAAAAACACTTAAACATAAAACAACAAGTACAAATGTGTATGTGACATCGACCCTGAATACAAATGTGAAAGAGCATGTCTATAAACACAACTCCGGGTAGGTAGCCTATGAATGAATTCCCTACTCCAGAACTTTCCTGGTTGTCCTGTGAACACAGGCGGGCAGGGACCAGGACCCGACTAGGGTCCCTCATCCTCTTACCCCCAAGCAGGTCCTGCACCTGCTCCTGCTGCACAGAGGGCTCCCATCCCTGCCTTGGTCTCTTTCACAGGCGCTCCCCTAACTCTCTCTGCCACCACTGCCTTACCTGGGTGGAGGTGAGGCTGCCCTGACCAAGAAGGGCACTACCCATCTGTGTGCCCCAAGACTAGGAGGGGCACACAGATGGGTAGTGTGGAGGAGGAACCTCGAAGCAGGTACAGGAACTATCCCCCCTCCCACCACCCAGTCAGTTTGAACAGATGGCGGGAGATGCTGATGCTTGCTTTACTCATCCACATCCCCAGCTCATTTATTACTCATTAATTCAGTCCACATCTCCCCAGAAGCAGACTGATCTCTACTCTTCATAATCAGAAAACCCCAGAGCACTTTTTGTCCCCTCTGGAATATCACACTTCAGCTCTGCATCGTCACATGAGGGCTCCATCTCTGCAGGGCAGGTGTCCCCCACAGGGTCAGCCCATGAACATTTGCTGCAGATGTCTCCCCATCCCTTCCCAGACCTCTAGGTATTACTGTGAAGCTCTCCCTCACTGACAACTGGAGGGGAGATGTCAGGGAGGAGGGCAGATATCCTTGTGCTGTGTCAAGACATCAAGACAGACTTCTCCTTCATCCCTGAACCTCAACTCTGTTCCTTCCCAGACACTTGAAATAAAACTCAGATCAGAAATGTCTATTTAAAAGCTAAATATCTATAGTATAAAATATGAAGACAGAGTAGAATGGGATAATGTATGAGAGTGTCACAGGGCAAGGGGACCTCAAGGTGCCAGGAAAGTTGGTCCTGGACTCCTCTGTAAGAGCCGTCACCAGGACACTCACTCATAAATCTCACCTGTGATGATACATATACTGCACGTGTCATGTATTAAAATATGATAAAATCATAACAGCATAGTAAATATAACATGACACAGCTGCAAGCACCTCATAGATATTAACCCTTTCCATATACCCAACCACAAGAAATAAATGCTGTTACTTTCCTATTTCATAGATGAGGAAACTGAGGCACTAAGAGGGAAAGTGTTGGTGAGACCTGGGCAGGGGGTTCAGTCCAGGCCGCCCGGCTGCAGAGTGTAGGCGCCCTCAGTGGAGCCAGTGGACCCAGGAGCTGAGAGTAGAGGCTGAAATCCCAGCTGTGCGGTGCCCTGGTGCTCTCCTGTCCAGTCGGGTGTTGATCTGGGCCTTGTAGGGTCACACACTTGAGAAAAGAGTTGGTGCTCCACTGGGTGCAGATGTTTTATTTCCTGAGGTCTTCTGCCTTCTCAGTCACTCTGAAATCAGATTCACCGTTTCTCTGAGGGAAGATATGTCTCCCACCCAGGGCACTTTTCCCAGCCCCTGCCAGTCCCCTCCCATGACTCCATCAACATCTGCCCCCGCCCTGTGCCCACCACCCACCATGCAAGGTGGAAAAAGACCCAGGCCTAAAGGACAAGACCTGGGAGAAAACCCAGTGTCCTCCCCTCCTCTCAAGACTGGCCAGTTCCGATAGCAGGAGGACTCCCCAAAGACAGTTCCTGGCCCTGGCTCCATGTCCTTCCAGGCCTGGGCTGCATGACACACACAGTCCTTCTCCCCCTCAGTTCCCAGTCCCACCTCACCTGCAGAGGCACCTGCACACCAGGCAGGCCCTGCACACTGTGGCTCTGCCCTCCACCTGCAGCTCAGTGCTCCTACCCTCCCAGACCTGAGCAGGCAGCTCCTAACTGGGCAGCCCATTAAGAAGCCCATTGGCACAGCTGGCCAAGCATGGAAATATGTTCCTGCCATGGAGTCTGCAGCTCACCTGACCCTGGGGACCCCCTTGTTCAAGGAGGCCCGGCCTAGCCTAACCCCCAGGCCCATGACCTACACTTGGGCCATCCTTGCTCCAGCCTGGTCCACTCACTTCGGGAAGCACAGCTCCACCGGAGGGCTGCCACTTGGTGAGGCCGAAAGACCTTCCTCTTCCGTTCCTAGTAGAGATTCCTAGCAGGTATTCCACCCAAGCCGCTGATCTCACAGCCCATAGGGGTCCCTCTTCTCCCTAAGGAGTAGAAAGTTTCTTGAGATCCCTCAGCCTGAGGCTACCTCTGTCCACCCTCTGCACTTGGGGATTGCCACTGCCACAGCCACCATCTCCCCTATGGACCCTCCTGGAGAGGGAGCTCAAAGTGTGAGTTCCTGTTTCATTCAATCTGCTTTACAACATTAGTATTGGTGGGAATCCTTTTAAGACCCAGCTGAAATTATGAACATCTTGATTGGACATCATCATTTAGAGCAGTAATTTGGAGAAATTAGCACATAACTTTCATACCCTTTTCCTGGTCAATGCTCCAGTGACCTACAAGGTAACCGTTCCTGCCCACAGGGAACCAGCACTGACAGTCCCTCCACAGGACACTCCGAAGGCGAGAGCAGGAGCCACCACTGACCTGCACTGCCCCTGCTGTGGGTGCCTCCTGGATGGTACTCTCTTGCTGCAGGGCACGGTATGAACCATTCCATAGGAAGGGCTGACTGACAGTGCAATTAAGGTCAAGGATGAGAAACCACACACCCCGCCACCCGCCAGACACACAGAAGTGGGAAATGGCAGAAAGTCTCGGATTTCCTGGACACTCCATCCTCTCAGAGTCTCCTGCACTGCCTCTGTCTTTGCAGAAGCACAAAACTTCCTACCTGCTCTTTCCCTCTCCCCTCAAGCAACTTGACTATGGGGGAATCCTCCTGACCATCTCTTACTCCAAACTTACTGGGCAGTGCTTATTCTTCAAAGACATTTTGTGAATATGCAAGTAAATGGAAATGTATATGTAAATGTATATGTTCTTTCTCTGTTTTCACACAAATTTTAGCAGACTACTATGCTTTTCTGCACCTTGCTGTTTTCCCTTTACATTGTGTCATGGAGACCATCCCATGAAGAAATATCAAGAGCTACACTATGTCTTTCTTTTTTTGTTCAAAATTATCATGGCAATCCATTGTGTAGGTACGGAGTTTTTAAAATAAAAATGACTCTTTTTGAATGCAATGCTTTTTAACCAGCCCCCTGCTAATAGGCATTTGAATTATTTCTTTCGGAGAACAATGTGACATCACGTAGCGTCATGTGGGAAGGGAGCAGTGATTCCACTCCTACCTGCATATCCTAGGGGAGCTCTCATATTCCTGGAACCAGAACGCAATGTCCCAGCATGTTCGTTGCAGCAATGTCTGTAATAGAGACTACGCAGAGGTCAGTGAAGAGGGAAAGAGACAAATTGCAGTAGATTCCTCCCGTGGATACTATCCAGCAACGAGAACAAATGAACTATTTTTATGAACATTGATTCATCACATAGGCCATGTTAACTAAAAAAGCAAGCAAACAAATGATAAAATCAGCAAGAAACACTTTATAAAAAATCTAAAAACAAAGAAAGGTGAGGACCTATCCCTGCAATCCTAGCACCTTGGCAGGCCAAGGCAGGCAGATTCATTGACCCCCAGGAGTTCCAGACTAGCCTGGGAAACACGGCGAGGCTCTGTCTCTATGAAAAATATAAAAATTGGCCAGGCATGGTGACACCAACCTCTAAGTCTCCGCTATTTGAGAAGCCAAGGTGAGAGGAATCGCTTGAGCCTGGCAAGTCAAGGCTGAAGTGAAATGTATTTGTGCCACTGCATTTCAGCCCAAGTGACAGAACGAGACACTATTTCAAAAAAAGAAAAAAAAAGACTAAAAGCATGTCTAACAAAGAAACTTTCTAAAACTTGGTAAGAATGTAAGAGCATACAGCAAATTCAAGACACACATTTACCAGCAGTTCTTGCTTTGCCCAGTACAGTATTGACTGGAGCACATGCATATCAGAACTGTGGAAAATCAGGGCAATGTACATGTATTTCTATTCTTTTCTGTGTATACCTGTATAGCCAATAATACTAACATGTCATAAATTGACAAACCTGGGTGGCAGCTTCACAAAGATTTCTTATAATTCTCTATTTTTTTCTTCCAGCTAGAACTACTTCATGATAAAATTTGTGAAGTGAATCCACAGAAATTGAGCAAAATGAAAAAGGAGTTATTGAGTGTGAGGAGGGCTGCAGAGAAGTAAAGACAGATGGAGAGATGACAACTCTGAGCGTGTCTGTGACCTTCGCAGTAACAGGCTTCCTGGAGGAGTGTGAGCTGAAGACACAATGAAGTAGACAGACTGTGAAAGAGGAATGAAGGGGTAGGAGTTTCTGGAGGCAAATGTGGTATGGGGTTGGCCGGATTGGGAGGTGTGGATGGATTCTGAACATTCTGCTTTAGGTCCAGCACTTAGAGAAAGAGAAATCATGTTATTTACCACCTTTCACAATCTGTAAAGAAATCTGAAACATGACCAACAAAGAGATATGAATGGCCAATTGTCTTCAGGGAAAAATGCAACATAAAACCACAATGAGAAACAACTAAGCAACCATTAGAATGGCTAAAATAAAAATGATTAAAAACTATAAATGTTGGCAAGGATGTGGAACAATTGTGCTCTCATCCATTGCCTATAGGAATAGAAAACAGCCACTTTGAAAATCAGTTTTGTATCATCTAATAAAGTTAAACAAACTAGTACTCTATAGCTACGATTTCCACTCCTAGGTATTCACTCAAGAGAAATGAAGGTTTTCTCAAAAATCCCTGTATAAGGATGTTCATAATTCCTTAATTTACAATAGTAAAAAATCCTGGCTTAGATTTACTGGGCTGGGGATGGAGAGGGAAAGATTGCCACTGATTCTCTCAACTCCAGCTTCTATTGTCCCTCACTCAGCTGAAAGCAGGAAGGTTTATCTTCTGCACTTGACCCGTCAGAACCAAGATGACAGAAAGCCCCACTATCTACCATGGCAAAGACAAGGGTTCCTCCCACAGCTTGAACCATGGCCCAGGTTTCTAACTACATATGCTTTTCTGTACGTGTAACTATTTCTCTTCTCATCAAGCTCCGGTTCTCATAGTACAAATACAGGAAAAACAACAACAACAAAGCAAGACTACAAGCATGTCAAACAAAGAGACTTTCTGAAACTTAGTAAGTGTGTAAGAGCGTACCGCAAATTCAAGACACACATTCACCGGCAGTTCTTGCTTTGCTCAGTACAGTATTGACTGAAACACATGCATATCAGAACTGTGGAAAATCAGGGTTATCTACGTGTATATAAAGCTGCTGAACATGATGCTCTGATGGAAGCTCTGAGTTGAGATTTTATTTTATTTTTTAATTGCACTTTGGGATCTGGGATACATGTGCACATCCTGCATCCATTTTACACTTAGGTGCCTCTGAGCTGTTGCAGAGTTTTGCCTGACTCCACCCTGACCTCATTTTGATCAAGGTCTATATGAACTTGGACCACTCCAGCTTCTCATTAGAAATGACCCCCACACAAAAAAGTGCCATGTCCAGCTCCCGGGGTTCCTGATATCAGTGAGAGGCAGCTCCTAATGGCGGAAGCCTTGAGGTTACCAAGGCCTCAGAGACTACATTACTGCTGCAACACATGGCTCCAGCTTCCTGATCAAAAATGAAGCAGTGGTCCTAGATTCATCTCTGATTTTTAGAGTCCTTTTTCTTCGGCCTCCACAAATGCTCTCTGGTTGAGAGGAAGGGTAAGGACACAGAGACCCACAAGCTGCGACTGCCTCGAGCTCTGTCCAAGGTACCTTCCAGTGTTATGTTACTTAAGTTTGCCACTTCCTCAGGAATTTAGTGAAATGGCCACGTTGTCTCTGAGTGGAAGTGACAGAGTCGTGGTGGAGCTGGGTTTGCACGCAGACAATCCTGCCCCAGGGCCATGCTCAGGGCTCTGCACTCTCCAGAATGTGAGGGTGGGTGGAGAGTCCAGCTCAGGGAGGGTGATTGGAGAGACAGAAGAATAAGAAGAGAGGGCAAAGTGGGTCACTCTGACGGTTCTGGGACTCCCCTTCCAGGAGATGAGAAGACAAAAATGATGTCACCATCAAGGAAAACATTCAAAGTCTCTGGCTTAATCCTGGGCATATCCAACTCTGGGACAGGTGACTGGGAAGGGAAGAAAAACTAAGACAAGGGCCCAGTTCTGAAGGTTTTCCTCTTCTGAGAATTCTGCCGGAGTTTCCCTGACCTCATGACATCTCATCCTTTGCTCTTGTTTTTCTCCCAGCACTGATGAGGGCGTTCTACCTGGTTTCCACTGAAGTCTAGAGAAGCCGTCAGAGTGAGTGGAGAACGTTCTTCATAAAGTGGGAGACCTCCAGGATCCTTCCTGGACTCCAAGATACCTAGAGAAACCGGATACCGGTTCCCGGAACCCCTCCTGCTCTTCTGTGGGCCCTGAGCTTGGGGAGACCTGGGCTGTGGGGTCAGGAGGGAAAGGGCGGCCTGCAGGGCTCAGCAGTTCCTCCCTAGGCGTCTTGGCCCCGGCCTGGGGTCTGCAGACTCCTCAGGTCATTTCTTCAGGCGCCGCCTCCCCACGGCACCCTCCCCTGGTCCCTGTCCCTCTGTCCTCTCCCCAGCTCTCCACACAAGGTAAGAAGCTCCTGGGTGAGCGGCTCCAGGGCCAGGCGGGGATGTGGGAGGGAGCCCGGGAATCTGAGTCCCCCCGGGTAGGCGGAGCCAGCGCCCGAGGAGAGCGGGGCGGGGTCCCAGGCTTCCTGCGCCTCTCCCGCCCCCAATGTGCCCGTTCCAGTTGCCCAGGCCCGCACTCCCGGGTACTTGGAGGCCGCTGGGCTCCGCATCCACCACGTGCGCTCTGGGTTCCTCAGCGGCTCCTTCGTGGACGACACGCGGCTCCTGCGCTTCCACAGCCGCGGCGGGGATCAGAGCTTGAAGCTGCGGGCGCCGCGGGTAAAGGGACAGGATGTGGGCGCCCTGAGAAAAGTTCTGGATAGCCGCAGGGAATGTGTTTCTGAGGGGACTGAGGCTCCTGGGCCCGCATCACCACCGGAGGCAACCGGTGAGTGACGCCCGGCCTCCCGACCCCACACTGACTGCCCGGGTCTCCCGGGCCGGGGGCCGCGGACTCAGCTGACCTCTCTCGGGTGGGAAGCGCTGGAGACGTTTTGCTCCAGGTTTGGCCTTCAATCTGGATGGTGACTGACTTCTGCTGTGACCAATCACAGAGGGAGGGAGGAGCTGAGGTGGGCGGGGCGAAGCGGGGATTCTGGCCCTGCCTCCAGCTGGCCCGGGGACGGATTCTGGGCCCGGCACCTGCAGTTGCTGCGCGACCGCGTGGTGACACCACCTGGGAACTTCCTTGGGGAACACTTCCAGCCCACCTAAGATGGGGAATAATGTCCCTGAACCAGGATGTAAAGACCTGGACAGCAGCGCTATCTGCGGATCGGAGGATCAGGCGCACCTAGGAGAGGTTCTGGCTCGCTGAGGCTGCACGCAGTGCAGAAGCCTGGAGCATGGCAAAGAGACAAGGCTGCTGGAAGATACCGTAGTCCTCGGGCCGCATGTGAGGACCTCCTGAAGCTGGAATTATGTTACCTGAAGGCCTCCCTATAGGAGGGAAGGATGCCCGAATCGTGCTCCTTCCTCCTTCCTCCTCCTCCTCCTCCTCCTCCTCCTCCTTCTCCTCCCCCTCAACATTTCTACTGTGGGTGTGGGGATTCCGCCCAGGCTCTTGAGGCTGTCCTGAGGATGTGTGGGAGGAGGGGCAGGGGGAAGGAGTGAAGGGAGGAAAATAGAAGGGGTGGCAGTTCCCACTGTCAACAGTGATGTACTTGTCAATAGTGGTGAACTTCACCAGGGGATCTTTTTCTTCCCTGGTCTTCTGTTCCCAACAATTAGAGATAACCTTTAACACAACCAGAAGATAAAATACCAGGAAACCGGATCAGCAGAGACACAGTGGATGAAAGTACCACCAATGACTGCTAGTTTCTAATATCAGAATGGGACAGAGTATCAGAAGGCTGTAAACACTGAGTGCAAACTAGAAAAAAAATAGACATTTTAAAACTGAAAAATAACATCACCAACCTTAAAAGCATAATAGTGGCTTCATAGACAATGAGACACATTTGTAGAAAGAGAGCCCTAGAGATGAGGAAAATTGTTTATCTGGAACCTACTTTTAACTTTGAAATTTTCTGCTGGACCTCTGGCAAGGAGGCTGAGAGCTGAGATTCTCATTAAATTTTTTCCACCTCTGAGACTCTCCACAGAGCAGCTGTGAGCACTGGTGACTCATCACTCAGGACCTAATGGGAAGGTCACCTTGAGATGCTGGGCCCAGGGATTCTACCGAGCAGAGATCATGCTGATCTGACAGTGGGAGGGGGCAGACTAGACCCAGGACGCATAGCTTGGGAACCCCGGGCCTCAGGGGAATGGAACCTTCTAGAAGTGGGCAGCTTGGTGGGACCTTCTATGGGGGAGCAGGAATCCCCGTGCTGTGTGCCGCATGAGGGGCTGCTCAGTCCTCTTCCATTGAGGTGGGTGAAAACGGGTATAAGACGGAAACCCCTTCACAGAACTGACAAGCAGGAGCTGTTCTGGGCCCTGTGGCAGGGTCAGAGTTTTGACCTGAAGGTCGAGACCTCTTTCATTCACATCTCAGATCCCCCTTCACAGCTTATCCTAACCATCATGGAAACCATTTCTGACACAGAGATACTTACTTCCTGCTCTCGTGCTTGGGCCTGTGATGTGCAAGAAGTTCTCGGGAATAGGAGGGACTAGAATGATGGCTTCGCCCCATCTCATGTGTAGGGATCCCACTGCTATTGGGGGATTTGCCAAGTCACTTCTTCCTGTTCCTGCTGGGACTGGGGATGGAGAATCCAGTTAAGCCACAACCTCTGAGAGGGAACCAGGCAGACTAACAAGGAGGACCCAGCCTGTGAAGTGGCCAATGACCCCAGTCAGAAGAGGTGAAGGGTGGGAGGAGAGAGGCTGCTGGGAGCCAGAAGCTTGGCAGCCAGGAAGGCTGAGAAAGTGCAGGCTGACAGTAGAGGCTGCACGCTGGAGACCCTGGGGTCAGCTCTGCTGTTTGCTCTGAGCCCCGCGATGCAGGGGAGGCTTCTTTACACTAGGGAGCTTCAGGCCTCGTGACTGTGTCTGGGCTCTGTACTCCCCTGATTCTCCATGAGGATTTTAAACAGTGAGGTAAAGTATGCAGGACCCCAGTAATCTGAATTCCCTTTATCAAAAAGATCATTCTTCTATTTTATTTCTTATAAGATATGAAATATTAAATCAAACTATTACACGATTAATGTGAAGCTAGCCGGTGTTTGTGGATGGATTCTGCTGGTTGTTTATATTGGAAAAAGAAATAGGTCTGGCCCCATTCACAGATGAGAACAGCAGGGTAGCCATACACAGAGCACCTCAATACTGGGCACTCCCAACCCTGCAGGGAAGACCCTCCTTACAAACAGATGCCCAGGAGGGTGACTGCATGGTCCCATGTTGTCTCTTTCTCCTCTCCTACATCTTGGGTTTACCTTCCTAATCTCAACTAAGTACCAATGTTAACCAGCTATTCAAGACCCTCAGGGCACCCCTCCACCATGGCACCTAACAGGGTCTTCTGTCCTCAGAAGTAACTTTAGGAGGGGTCTACTCTATAAAAAGCAGCATGGAAAGGGTGGCAGGGGCAGCTCATCTCTAACCATGGAATAGAGAGGATGGATCCACAGTCCTGTTCCTCGTCCATCCCATGGTCCTTCCTCAAATAGTCTCCTCCTGCAGGCTTTGCTGGGTCTTTTGTCACTCTCCAGGTCATAACAGAATCCCGGACACCAATGCAGTACTCACTGAAATATGATCCCTCAGACCTGACACCAACAGGAGTTGAGGAAGTGGAGCAGCTTTGGGCTGTGGGGGAATCTTTGGATGTGAAGGTAGGGGATGGCGATGGGCTGCCCATAATGCCCAGGGTGTTGAGGCTGAGAGTGGCTGAGCTGAATCTGGTCATTGCCGTGTTCTCCACAGTTTGAGAGCTGCCTTGTGCAGACCAGCAAGACACAGATTGTTCCCAGCTCCCTTGTCTCTCAGAAGACCTGACTTCTCTTCCCCCAGCTGTGCAGCTGATGCGCTCTGTCTCCTCCCAAGCATAGCATGGGGAGAATGGGGGGAGTGAGGTCCATCACCCTGATTCCCCAGAGCCCCTTCCACATAATCCCTATATCCAGGCCTGAGGTCTCTCCCTGGACCATCATTTATTTTCTGAGAATGAAAGGGTTACAGTACCTCTTTCCCAGATTCCCCTTGTCACTCACTCACTCACCCTGAAGACATTTCTTACTCTGTTAGTTATTGTTCTCATATCCTTTCTTCGAAGCTGTGGTAAAATATTATAAGCTGTTAAGAAAGCTTGGAGATTAGGTTCTCTTTTTGGATTCTGAGGATCTGCCGTGCTGAGGCAGGGGCAGGTGGGGAGAGAAGGGCGGGTGAAGGGGCAGGTGCTGAGTGGTGCGCGGCCTCTCTCTGTGCTCAGTAAAGTTCCTGCTGTGGTCACTTCTTGTCTATTTGTCTGGATCCCTCCTGTGCTGTGATTTGTGCCTGGTCTTTCGGGGCAGGTGCTACTCCCGGTTGGAGGCCTCACACATCTCATGCTCCACATATACATGTGCACACACACTCCCATTCCCACCTGTGCACATACACACACTTGTGAAGACACACACACACACTCCCAAGTCAGCACTGGAGAATGGCAGCTCCTGGCATCCTCACATCTATGTGCCATTCTCAGGGATTTGTGCAGCTGTGCCGGGTCTGTCCTGCAGACCCTGGCTGATGAATGAAATGAGTACTCAGACACAGGTATGCAGTGTAAGAGCAGCTAGGTGATGGCCTGGCTCTGGTGGCCACAGGGCAGCCTCCAGAAGCTGGAGCTGCTTGCTTTTATTCAGTGCAGGCACAATGCCGAAAGCCTGGAGCAAACACATCCTGTAGATAATTACATTTACTATTCCCTACACTCGGATAATGAAAGGTTAGTTCCTGGTCAACATAAATAAACAGGCCTGTTTAAGATAAATTCCCCTGCACTGCCTTGTACCTACTCCTTGCCCTCTGCCTCAGGGTTATAGAACAGCTGCCTTCAGCTATTCTCCCCTGGGGCTACAGGACTTTCCAACCTCTCAAAGGTTTGCCTCCTTTCCCTGTAGTTTTTCCCACCACTCCGACCAATCCCCCACACAGCTGTAGGCAGAAGCTCCTGAGAAGGCATCACCAGGAACCACCCCAAGAGGAGGACTGAGTGAGTGGGGTCCCTCCAAGGCACTAGCGGATGGGATGATCCCTTCGGGATGCACTAGTAAGGGCAGACAGATGGTTGCTCCAAGGTCATCTCCTTCCATCTCCTCTCCCAGCTCAGACTCATAGCCCTGACCTGAGGCCCAGCTCGATGGGCAGAAGTCATCCTCCCACGCAGGGCACGCAACCTGCTTCCCTGCATCAGAGCCCTCGGCAGCACCATCCAGTTAGACAGACATAGACAGGCAGAGCAAGTCACAAGGGCAAGAGGTTCCTGCCGTGGAATCCTCACTCAAACACCTCAGAGTACTGGGATTAGGTCCCCCAGGAGCAGAGGATTTCTGCACTTGCCATCCTTGCAGTTCTCCACCCAGAGAGCACACTGCGGAAACAGCTGATGCTTCCCCCAGAGCATGGAGGGTCCTGCAGGGAGGACACAGGAAACCCCGGACCCCGAAAGTCACCCATCCTGATCCACCCCAGCATTGCTTCCTGCCCTCCTCTGCCTACCTCCACCCTCCAGGAACAGTTGGGCATGGATGGTGAAGCCTCAGGACCTGCTCTGCCCATCAGAGAAGACCTTGCACTACCAGCAGCTCAGAGGAACCCCCAGGTCTGCAGTGGGGAGAATCCTCACTCCAGGGGGACTGGCCCAGTCCTGAGAGTAACGCAGGTAGCAACTGAGTTCTGAGATTCCCACATGTGGCCTGCAGTCCACGGAAATTCCTGCAGCCAATGACCTTGTTCATCCTGACTGGGTGGAGTGACCACAGCTGGAGGTGTTGACCATGATAAATACTAATTATTCAAACTTTTCCCCTTTAGTCACATGGTAACTGGATAAAGTGGATGTGGCTGAACTCAGGTCCAGCTGCTCATGGCTCTAACAGGCAAATACACAAGAGGTGAGTAGTGAAGGGAAAGCAGCCTTATTCAAATACCAGCAGGTGAGGAGAGGGCGGGGCTCAAGCTTCAAGAAACCATCTCAAATTTTTAGGCTGACAAAGGGTTGAAAAGTGAAATCTTGGGCTGGAAACATGCAGGAGCAGCACAGGTGCAGGTCTGGATGTCCTGTTCCAAGGGCTCTCTGAAAATATTGTCCACCTGGAGTACTGGCTGGCAACACCTCAACTGTGGACAGATTATAGGTGATCTGTCTTGAGGTGATCTCCAAGTCGGGGGAATTCCATAGCTGAGTATCTATGCCTGGCTTGTTTCAAGATTAGACCTCAGGGTTTGTAAGCAAGAATATAGTTATAATAGATACACGTGCAGATGTCGGTCATGAGGTCGTGGTGAAGGGAGTGCTTGGTGGGAGAGGAGGGAAACAGTCCTAAAGTACACCTCAAGGCTATGACTATATTTTAAAACTAAAAAAAAAGTTCCTATAACTTATTTCAAGGTTACATCTTAAGACTAAAGAGAAAGGAGAAAAAAAGGAATTTGAACATGCATTGTGTAGCTGAAACACTGGGTAACGGTTTGAGAGGTTTACTTCTGGACGTCAAGATGTGAGTGTGAAGACTCACACCTGACCCCCTGCTGTGATGCTGATGCTGATGCTGCACAGTTGCCCACCTTGTGTCCACTGCCAGGACTGTATGAATAAGACAAAAGAATGTGAGGACAGGCAGGTGCACATCAGTGACAGTGCAAGACCTGGTAGGGTAAATTGTGAGTCTTCCATGACTTTTTTGAGGGTGGAGAGATGGAAGGTGGGACCTCCTGGCCCAGACTGGCACCCTGACATGCTGGACTCCTTGAGGCTCCATAGGCCACAGTTCTCCAAGGGCAGCAGGCTGGGTGTTCCTCGGGAAGGGCAAGAGGATGCCCAAGTGGATGCCCAGTGATTGCTTCTCAGCTTCGGTCCCTTCTCAATACACAGGCGGAGGTTGACAACAGGAGAAACTGGGTGGGGGCAGAAGAGGCTCCACAGAAGAGCAGCTTGCCTGAGTTTGCTCTGAATCTGCGAGGTCAGAGAGGAGGAAACCCACACACAGTGGCTCTGCCAGGCCTCTAGCTTCCCCTCCCCACTTCCATTCCCTCAGCCAACCCCCAGGGGCAGGGAGGTGAATGTGCCAGGACTCAGGCACAAGAACCTTGATCAGGCAACAATGACGATGGTGGCACCCTATCCATGTCCCCTACCAATTGAAGATTTGTTTGGACACCACCTCCTTGCCCCCACTTTTCAGACCCAAGTCCTCCAAGCCATAGCTAGACATAGAAGGGAAGTGCCAGGCACAGACGTCAGGCTGAGTCATTGCTGGCCCCTGAGCCTCCTGGAGAGGCTCTCGCAGTTTCTGGCTTGCATGTGGTTGCTGCTTCTGTCTTGGAGAAGACCCCTGAGTCTGAGGCCAGATCCCTGTCTCACCCTCTCAGGTGACCTTAGTGATCATCCTGCAGGTATCTGCATAGATTTCTTCTCAGGACTCACTTTCTGTAGACAGTCAAGTTCCTCTTCTCAGAGTTCAGCCTGGGCAATAAGGTGACCAAACACCCTGTGAGGGCGGAGGCCTCTTCAATGCCAGCTTATGACTCCACTCCTTGACACCTTCGGAGATGGGAAATGGCACTTCGATCCATGATCCACTAATTCCTCCTCCCCTTACCTTGTCACGTGCATCAGGAACCTCGGGGAGTGTGGAGGGCACCCAGGGTGCATGGGCGGCAGTGGAGGCTTTAGGAAAACTGACCAGGAAGCTAGGGAATGCATCTTGGGTGACCAAAATATTTTGCTATTCGGCACAGGTCATAGAAAGACCCCAAAAGATTTTTAAAGACCAATTATTTAGCAACCAACCTATTTGGCTGAGTCATGGACATAGAGAGGATGAATGAACACTGTCTTTACCTACGACATGCCTGAGGACTCAAGACCTCCATCCATCAGGTAAGCCCCACACCCAGAAAGACACCCACTCTCCCACCTCCTTACATTTTGTATCTTTTCACATTTTGCATCCTCATCCCGCCCTCTGGGTGTCTTCCCGTTTTGGGATCTACTAGTCCCACCCTCTGTCTCCTTCCAGGTGGCCAGAGCTGGCAGTGTGTGTCTGATGAGAATAAAGCCAGGATCCTCAGTGATGAGCAGCATCACGTTGAGTTCAGTGTTACGAGCTGCCTGATGAGACAGACGTCTCCTCCACAGTGAGTGCTGAGCTCATGGAACCCTGAGGTCCTCCCTGTTCCTTAGTGTGTTTGTCTTCAATCCCATCACCTAGGTCATGGGCACCTGATGCATTATGGACACGTGACTGGTTCATGCCCCCTGGCCTTTGATGCTCTGTTGGGATGTTTTCCTGTCCTCTATGTGAAGACTCTTTCTTCTCTCATCATATTACGTCTCTCTCCCCACCCCCAAGAACGTCCTCTGACCCCACACAGTACACCAGCACCTGCGTGTGTGCCGTATGTTTCTGCCTCATTTCCCCTTTTCATTCCTTACTCTGACTGTGTCACATCTTCCTCTCAGTTGAACAGACATGATACAACACCCTCCCATTCTGGAATGTGACCATCTGTCCTTCAGGAGAGGACACCAGGGGGGTGTGATGGAAAATCTACTCCCCTCCTCTGACACCCCCCACCCTCTGGCTTCCTTCTGTATCCGCACCGCTCCTGAACCCCCATTCCTGATTGTCAGAATTTTCATTGTACCTAAAAATGAAACACAAGTGCCTCTGCATTATGTGTGGGTGCTGTCTTGTTTTACTGTATTTGGGGTGAGGTTATTTTAGGGTATGGTCCAGGGTAAATTCCTGTGAGGCCTGGGTGCCCTGCTATGAGGTCAGATAGGGATGGGACTAAGACTGCAGAGCCCTGGCTCCCCACTACCTGCCAACTGCTGGCCCTTTGTGGGGGTCTCTTCAGCTTTCTCTGGCCTGAGAGAGGCTGGGGTGTTTCTGATCCTGGGGCACCTGGGGGATGGGCAGTATTTCCAGGGATGGAGGGTGCCTGGGCACTGGTGGGAAGCTTGGCTGTCTCCTCCCAGGCTCTCTCGGTGCCTCCTTATCTGTTCCTTCAACTTCTGGATGTTGAGCACACGGGCCTGGGACCCCCACTCCCTCCTGCCCTTCCAGCAGGGCCTGGCGCAACTCCAGCAGCCGCACCAGCAACTCCTCACTTGGGCCAGCTCAGCTGTATAGCGGGTCCTGGGCCCTGGTGAGGAAAGTTAGGGAGGGAGCATCAGCCGGGGCAGGTGTTGAGGCCCTGGGAACCTGTGCTGCAGGGTCTGGGTGTAAGGAAGGAATTGGACCTCCCTGTCTCTTTTTCTAGCCTGTTAGCTTAAGCCCAGGGAGCTCCCTGTCTTGGGTATAGGCCTTTGGAGGGACTGATAGAGATCTCTGGCTGAGGGGCTTTATCTGGATGCCTTGAACAAGAATAGGGGGTCCCTGGAAAGAGAGGACCAGCTGTCCCTCACCAGTAAGAAATAATTAAGTGTTAGATGGGGAGAACTCCTGTTCAAGGACTTTGTGGACTGTGCTGCTGTGGAGAGGGCTGAGGGAGACAAAGCCCTGATGTCTGAGCTGCGGTGGAGGCAGGAGTTGGAGCTGAGAGCTGGAGACAGACAAGGGGCTTCAGGGGTGGGGGTGGTGCAGGGTGGGATTCGGAGGGATTTTCCTTACTCTTGTGCGGATCCCCTTTACCTCCTCCACCCCCATGTTTTGTGCCACCTACCTTTGGGGGTGACCTCAGCTTCTCACTGCCCCCGGAGCTGTTCTGCTGTTCTACACTTGCCTTGGGGATTTTTGAGTAGCATCTTCCGAAGCTCTAGGGTGCCAGGGACCAGAAGGTCAGGAGGAGGCAAAGGAAACAGCACCGAGAGAGCCAAGGCAGGGCAGGATCATGGTGGGTGAGGCAGGGGCCGTCTGAGCTGCCCAGCAGCCACCAAGAGCTCCAGGCCTTGGCCTCACTTAGGTGCCAGACCTGTCACAGCCACTGCCCCCATCCTGTTGTGCGGCCCACAACATTCCTCTCACCCTGGCCCCAGACAGAATCCAGAACAACTCCTGTTCCTTATCTGAAAAACGTTCCCGCCAGTTTAGGTACAGCTTGCTTTGGAGCACTGGGCCCGGCCTTCCGCAGGTCTTCTGCCTGTTTCTCTTGGCATTGTGTCTCTTCTCACTTATTCTCCTGAATTCTGCAAGGAGGGAATTACATAACTGGGTTGCAGATGAGAAAACTGACTTAGGAGGTTACATTCAGCACTCACTGGGCAAGTGTGTATCAGGGCCAGCTGTGGGCCAGCTGTGTACAGGACTCCACAGCTGGTTGGTGGAAGAGCCTGGAAGTTTCGTGTCCAGGTCCAGGTCCAGGTCCAGGTCCACCGGACTGGAAAGCTCATCCTGACCTTGCCTAAGCACTGATTTCTTCCCCTTTGCAGGTGTATCTTTTTTATTTTTATTTTTGAGACAGAGTCTCACTCTGTCCCCCAGGCTGGAGTGCAGTGCCACGATCTTGCCTCACTGCAACCTTCACCTCCTGTGTTCAAGTGATTCTCCTGCCTCAGCTTCCTGAGTAGCTGGGATTACAGGCATGTGCCACCATGCCCAGCTCATTTTTGTTATTTTAGTAGAGACAGGGTTTCACCATACTGGTCAACTGGTCTCGAACTCCTGACCTCAGGTGATCCACCTGCCTGGGTCTCCCAAAGGCTGGAATTACAGGCATGAGCCACCAAGCCCGGCAATGCAGGTGTATTTTTTAATGTATTTCCCTTTATTACTCTTTGCAGACACTGCATTGTTTTCTTTTCCTTTTTTTTTTTTTCTTAACAGACTGAATGTTTGTGGCTACCCTGTGTCAAGTAGGTCTACCGGCACCATTTTTCCAACAGCAGGTGCTCACTGCATGTCTCTGTGTCACACTTCGGTCATTCTTGAAAAATTTCAAACCTTATCATGATTATACCTGTTACGGTGACCCACAGTCAGTGATCTTTGAAGTTACTCTTGTAGTGGTTTTTGGGCACCATGAACCACACCCTTAGTAAATGGTGAACTTAATGCTAGATGTCGTGTGTGTTATGACTGTCTCCACCACCTGGCTGTAGGCTGGAGTGCAATGGCGTGATCTCGGCTCACCGCAACCTCCACCTCCTGGGTTCAGGCAATTCTCCTGCCTCAGCCTCCTGAGTAGCTGGGATTACAGGCACTCGCCACCATGCCCAGCTAATTTTTTGTAGTTTTAGTAGAGACGGGGTTGCACCATGTTGACCAGGATGGTCTCGATCTCTTGGCCTCGTGATCCACCCGCCTCGGCCTCCCAAAGTGCTGGGATTATAGGCGTGAGCCACCGCGCCCGGCCCACCTGGCTGTTTTCTCAGCTCGCTCCCTCTCCTGGCGCCCCCTATGCCCTGAGACTCAACAGCATGGAAGGTGGGCAGGTTAGTAACCCTACAATGCCCTCTACGTGTCCAAGTTAAAGGAATAATCGATCCGTGCCACACACTTCATTGTCCTATTTTGAGAAATTGCCGGCAGTTTTCAGCAACCACCCTCTTGACCAGTCAGCAGTCATCAACACTGAGGCAAGAGCCTGTACCTACAAAAACATTAGGATTAGCTGAAGCCTCAGATGATTGCTAGCATTTTTTAGAAATAAAGTGATTTTACATTAAGGTATATACATAGCTCATTTAAAACATAATGGTATTGTACACTTAATAGACTATAGTAGAGTGTAAATATGACTTTTGTACGCACTAGATAAACAAAAAACTTGTGTGACTTGCTTTGTTGTCCTGGTCTGGAACCAAATCTGCAAAATCTCCAAGGTATGTCTGTCATTTCCCTTTCCCTCTTCTTGTTGGCTAAGAATGACCTTGTTTCTTGCCCTGTCTAGCCCTTCATGCTGTAGGAGTTTGTCTTCTCTGGTAGGTTTGGGCACTTTGTATCCCTTGTGACCTTGGCTTCTGGCATATGACACTGCTACCAAGCTCTATTGCACTAGTGAGCCTCCCCGCATACCTCCTGAACTAGAACTGATGCTCGTGCACACATGGAGCATGTGTGAGCCTGTGTGGAAATACTGGCTTCCTGCAGCATATTCTGAAGGGATGTCCTGCTGTGAGTGGAGGGCACAGCCACAGGCCCCTGGGCAGAGAAGGGAGTAGATGACATCAGTTGATCATCAGGACACAGGAAGGTCCTCAGACAAAAATCCATGCATTAGAAGGCAAAACTGCCTGAGAGTGGGCAGCTGCTAGCCAGCTTGCTATCTGGGACGTCACTCTGCACTGGGAGGGAAGATGGCCTCTGCCATGGTGTAGGGGGCCAGGACCCAGGCAGGGAGCCCTTCCTAGAGGTCAGCACTCTTCACAGTTGGGAGCTGAAGCACCTCTAGATGAGGCCAGAGACCTCATGTTCCTCATTAGCTGACTTGTTCCCACTCAGCAGAAAAAGAACCCAGAAACTTTGTAAAATTTTACAGGAGAGGGACTTTCCCTTTTGACTCTTAGCGCCAGGGTTATGCATGACTCATACTTGCATTGTGATGTGTACACAGCTTGAAGTCTTAATCAGTAGAATATGAGAGGCCCAAATTACTGTTGTTATAGATATGTGAAACTATATACATAAGGTTAGACAACCTGCAACCAATTAACATTGAAGATAAAATATCACATTTGTAAATTTAAAAGAATATTGGCAGCTATCTAGGAAAAAAACACAAGTGAGACTTTTGCAAGACAATATAAATGATACATTGATAACAATCCTTTGTGAAAATGACATTTCAACCATCAGTGTTTCTGCTTTAGGTTATAAGTCCAAAATGGGGTAAACCCCAGTAATTTACATTAGGGAGCCCTAAGCCATAAAGAAAGGCATGAGAGCAGACCTGAGATCTGGAGTAAGCACACCCCTCCCTCAGGGTCATGAGTGAATCCTCTAAGGCCCTCCTCCCTCAGACACCCCATGCAGTCATCAGGAGGTCCACACAGCACTGAGACCCAATCACCCCTCCATCCTCACCTCCATGGACAGAGCCCAGGTGAAAGTCACCCTGCTCCTCCTCCCTCATCTCCCACAGCCTCAGCACCATTGTCAGCCTCAAGTCGATGTGGACTGAGCTCATTATGGCCTTTCCCTGTTTGTGTCACTCATGCTGGGTCCCTCCAATACCCTGCATTCGCATCCACACAAGGCTCTGCACACCCCTATTCTGTACCTCCATTCCCTCTCCCCAACTCCAGATTATCTTTCCAATGTGTCCCCTGAAATTACCAGTCCATGATCAGCTAAAGCTTTACAGAGCATTTATCAGTATGTTCAGGAACCTGGGTCTTCCTGAAGACATGGCTTCTCCTAAGTCTTCCCACATGGGGGACTTTCCCCAGGAATCTTGTACCCTGGGCCCAGAGGTAGGGTGGGGTCCTTGCTCTTCACTGTGATTCTCAGACCCGTCTGCTTCCCTGCTCCCTAAAACCCCTAAGCTGTCATCAGTTTATGGTCCCACTCCCCTCACTGCAGCCATTCCCCGTGACGGGTCCCAGGCTGTTACTCTCAATCCTGACTCTTGTAGCTCCTGGTTCACTGTCACCCCCTCCAGCAGGGCTGTCTCCTTGATCCTTGGTGTGTTCAATATATGCAGATGTGATGGGCTGAGTGATGGTCCCCAAAGTCCAATCTCAGTTCCTGGGACTTATGAACAGGTTGCATTACATGAAAAATAAACATTATTCATGTAGTGAAGATTAAGGACCTTAAAATAGGGAGATTAACCGGACTATCTGTGTGGGTCAAATCAAATCTCATGAGGCATTACACGCTGCTCTGACTGGAGTCAGCTGCTGCAGAGGAGGAAGGCAGAGGAGACACAGCAGAGGGGAGATCAAAGGTTCCAAGTGGGAGGATAATGTGCCTTAGGGGCCAATTGTGAGGACCCGAGAGAGGGCTCGAGGAGTCCAAGATGTCAGACATCAAGGAAGTGGGGACCTCAGTCCTCTCTGCACAAAGCGAATTCCGATAAGAACCTGAATAAGCTTGGAAGTGCAGTCTTCCCCAGTCTCCATGAAGGAACACAGACCTGCCCAGATCTTGATTTTATTCCCATGAGACTGTGTTGGACTTGCATCCCACATGGTTGTGACATGATAAACAGGTGCTGTTTAAAGCCCCAGGGCTTGTATTAATTTTTACAGCAGAAATTGACACTCATACAGCAGAGTGGATGCCCTCGTTCCCTGGCCTCTCAGAACCTGGGACTCCTCTCTTCCATGACCTTCTCCTCTCCCTGCCTGGGCCCCACACCCTTGTCACCTCCTCAGTCTTGTCATAGCCAAGGACCCCAGCCCTTCCATACTCTCCATCTCACACCTCCCACTCTCTGACCATCTTTCCACTCATCCCCTTGCAAGGTGGGCACAGGCTCTGAGGACACAGATCATTTTATCGTATGCTGTGATGTAATATCACTGAACCACACATTGCATATGTGCCTGCTTTCCTGGCTCAGTGCCCACCCTGTAGTATATCAGTTCCAACAATCCTTCCAACCCCCCAGGATTCCCAATCTAGTGATCCTGCCATCTACTCACTGTCCCTCACCCTTGGTGTCCTCTCCTCACTACTCACCCATTTGAATTCTATGGTAAATAATTTTCACCCTCCCTTGCCTCTCCCTTGCGTTGTCACATTCACATGGTAAAACTACACATCTGCCTACGCTGCACCTGCCCCATGAGCTGCAGGAGGCTGGAGAGCACCACACGGCATGCTGATTGACCTCTTTAAATTTAGGATTCAAAACCTCATGGAGAAATCCCACCATGGCCAGCAGTCACCCTGTCCCTGCATGGCTCACCCTCAGCCCCCTCCTGTCCTGGGTGACTCTTATACACCTTCTCTTTGTGCTCACACATCCAACCTTTCCTCTCCGTTCTTAACTCAGATGATGACATTGCTTCCTACTTCACTAACATAACTGAACCCAGGAGAAAACAGCTTCACAGATTCCACCACTGTCTGATCATGCATTTGCAGCTGCACTGCATGTCAGGCACTTTATTATGTGGGAGACTGTTGTCGGTGAACCATTCTGTCCTCAGCCTGAGCCAGTCCCTCTTCTGGTGCCCCAAATGTCATCTCTTCTCATCTACTTAAAGGTGTGACATCATCAATTAATGCCATTTTTTCCTCTCTTTCTCATCACCCTTTTTCCTCTCTCCCCACTGGATCATCGTGGCAGTCATGAGAATGCACATCCCAGCCCCTCAGCTAGAGGAAGCATAACTGGTGACGGCCCCAGCTCTTGAAGCGTGAAATCTATTGCCACATTTGCTCTGAGACCACACCTGCCCCTGGTCTTTTCCAGCCAATGATTGAGGAAAGCAGGGCAGAAACTAAGGCAGGAACACTTCTCCTCTCAGGGCTGACTGAAGCTCCGGGGCTCCCTCCAACCTTACTGAACTTCCCTTAGCCTGCACAGGGTCTAGGGTGCTTCCAGCTGAACTTCCTGCCCTCTCTCCTTCACTGGGGCTCAGAGTGGCATTGTGGTCCCTGCATTTTCTGCCTCTTTCCTGAATTTCTCTCACATGTATTTTCCCCTAGTAAATCCTTGCAAGTTTAATACTGTATTGGGGTCTGCTCCTCAGGGGACCCTAATTAACACAAGTGGTATGAAGGGTGATCCATGAAAACAGACAAAAATGGGAATTAGAAATAAGCTCATCCACTGCCAGGCAGGCCAAGAGGATGCCACCCAGGTTGGTGGGGGACATAGAAAGTCCACGGCACAAGGTGCAGCTGAGCTGCAGTGGGCCTCCCCAATACTGAGCTGAGAAGATGCCCTGGTTAGGTGAAGCTACAGCAGGTGCAGTGATAGAATTCCTGCACAATAATGAAGGGGTTGGGGAAAACCTACAAAGGCAGTGGAGTTGGCTGGTTACTGCTCGGCTGTGCTGATGTCCTATAAAAGGATCATGAGAACCTGCGGATTCTTAACAGCCATCATGGGTTACATGTGACAGCCTCCGCAGTGTCTCATGGAGAGGCCTTTTTCTCCTGCACTGAAAGGGCAGATAGCATGGAATTATAGTTGAAGACATCATTTTGAGGGCCACAGTGCTCCAGAGATGTTTGACACTCAGCCAAGTCAGGCCTGTTACAGGAAAGTCAGGACCCTGGTAGGGAAACCTGAGATTCCACAAACTGGAACAGGGTTATCCGATAGGTGCCCTCCAGGATGCTCTGGACATGCAGAGGAGGCTAGCACTTCTCTAGCAATGGTTCCCACTCCTGTGCTGGAAGATGCTACAGAAGCCTCACCCCTAGGATGCAGCGGGAATCCCACTCAGGAGCTTTGTAGGAACTCCCGGCACTTCCCTGTAGGAGCCCGAGGAGCATTTCTGGGATTGAAATTTGAGCGTATTTGTTTAAGGAGCCATAATTTCAGGCTGGATGAACAAGAATCCTTTGGATTAGAGGTGCTTTCACAGAGTGTGGGTTTATCTAGCACCCCAGGACTTTGATAAATGGGGGTAAATCTACTGTCCAGGTGAATCCATACAGACTAGAAAAAATAATGCTCAACTCTCAAGAAGGTAGACAAATCTTAGTTGCCCTTTACCATATAGAAGATGGAATAAAGAGGCTGAGGGAAGTGGGTGTGGTGAAAGTGCACCAGGACCATACTCTACAGGAGGGCGCAGAGGGCATACCTTTTGCCAGAGCCTCAGGAACATGCTGGTGAGAGGGACCTGCATCACTAACAAGTGTCAGGGCGTTGTCCTCTGCAGGTTGGGGGTGACAGTAGTAAAGATGGTGCCAGGGTTGCATTTATTTGTATCCCTGGGAGAGTGTGGCCCTGAAGAGACAAAGACCAAGTAGTGGCAGTGACCTGCAAAAGCCAGAGGGCACCGTTACGATGGCAACCTCAGAGGAGCAGCCAAGAGGACTCAAGCTGTAGGGAACGTGTGGAAGGTTAATAGAGGGTGGCGTCCCAGGGTTAGGACAGGCAGCCAACAAGGGCACTGCTTGATATCTATGATAGGAAAGCAAGAATTGAGGGTCAGGAGGGTGAAGGTGTTTGAAGCAATACAAATTTCTGATCCCATCATCAGTGTCTAGACCTCATCCAAGATTCAGATTCAGATCTCAGTGACAGAGGAGGAGTCCACATCCCAGGAGGACCTCCCTGCAACCCTGTGGAGGTGTATGCTGGGACAATTCCCTCAGGCCTTTGGCAAAGAAACCTATAGCCCTTTACTCAGGAGACTGTACACTGGGGAAAGGAAACAGGCAGAATTAGGGGGATTACTGACACTGGGTGTGAGCTGACACTGTTGCCCTGATGCCCACAGCACTATCATGCCGCCATCACAGTGGGGCTTATGGAGGTCAGGGAGTATACCTGGACATGTTATGGCTCACAGTGGGACCACTGGATCCGTATACTGAGCCCTGGTTATCTCCCAATTCCCTGAGTACACAATTGACATGGACACCCTGCTAAGTGGAGTCACTCCCACACTGAGTCCCTAGTCTGTGGCATAAGGGTTCTCATTGTGCTGAAAGCCAAAGGGAAACCTCTGACACTGCCCCCATGCTGGGCAGATCAAAAATCATAGTGTGTTCCAGTGTGGGTCTTCTTGTGGAAGACAGTGAAAGTATTGTGGGGGTCACACCACCATTAGGGACCTAAAGGATGCGGGGTGGTGCTGAGGCCGTCTGTTGCTAAATAATCCACCCACCTGTCCCTGAGGAAGCCTGATGAGTCCTAAAGAATGAATGGGATTACTCCAGGTATGACCAAATAGGAGTTATAATTGCAGCTTTTATGTTGTCTGATATCACTGGTAGCGCGGACTAATAAAGCCTTGGGCACACAGCGTGCAGCTGTGGATTTGGTGAGTGCATTCTTTTCTCTCCAATTAGAAAGTGGATATGGAGTGATTCACATTCATGTGGGATCCACGCACATGTATTTATAGTCTGCCTCACGGCTATGGTAACTCCCCTCCCCTCTATAGTGTAGTCTTCAGACTGTACTAGACATACTGGATATCCTGTGGGATATTGAATCAGTTCATTTCACTGACAACTTCATGTTGACTGGGGTGGATGAGCAGCAGTCAGAAAGTGCACTGGAGTCCTTGGCAAAACACATGCCTCCAGAAGGTGAAGATAAACATTACAGATCTTCAGGAGTGGCCACTGAACAAGTGGCCCCACTTGTTTCATGAGTCAACAAGTGTGAAGTGTTTAAGGGAATTCAGGTGCGTCCCCTGCAAGGTAAAATACAAACTGTCTTAGCTTGCATCCTCACCAGAAGAAGGAAGCACACTACCTGAAGAGCCTCTTTGAGTTCTGACACCACATTCCACATCTAGGTATGTTGCTTTGGCCCAAACTCTAAGTGACATAGGAAGAGGCCAGCTTCAAGTGGGGCCTGCACAGGAAAGGACCCTGCAGCAGATCCAGGCCATGGTGCAAGCAGCCACCATCCCTCAGACCCCCTGGTGCTGGTGATGCCAGTGGTGGGGAAAAATGCAGGAAGGAACTGAACCAAGCACCATGTGGGAGAACCAAACCCCACCATGGAGAGCCTGGGATTATGCAGTAAGACCACGTCATCCACAGGAGAGACGCAGCCCCCCTGTAATAATTGATTTTTAATGCTACTGGTCCTGATTTCATAGACTGCTTGACCACAGGACACCAGGCAACTATGTGGATCCAAGTGCCCATGTGACCCACAAAATCACAGGCCCAACAGCATCCATCATAAGGTGAAAATGGTCCACCTGGGTTGAGCTTGAATCCCATGTTGACACCTTCAGAAAATACCCAAGTCTGAAGTGGCACTGAACAACCAAACAGAAAATGGTAGTTAGCCGGCCCTCACCGTGGGTCAGCCCAGGCCTGGTAGGATGGACTCATGAATGGAACAAGCACAGTGGCAGGCATGAGGCTACATATGGGACCAGAAGTACTGACTTTCCCCTACCAAGGCAGATCCAGCTGCTGCCACCTCTGAATGTCCAACTCATCAGCATTTGAGGCCCATAATATGCTCTTGTGGGGCACTATACTGGCCACTAAGTAACAAGGTGACTACATTTAGACACTTCCATCCTGGAAGGGCCACAGGTTCATCTTCACAGGGTTAGGCACCTATTCCTTGGGGGGTTTTCCTGTCCTGCTCTCAGACACTCAGTCAGCACCACTCTCAGGGTGCTGATGACATTCCTGATTTGCAGTCTAAGCAGTGCTCCTAGCTCATTATCTGCCAGAAAGACCCACTTGGCAGGAAAGTTTCAGTGTTTCCGTGGCTGTGGGTTCCACTAATCCTATCCCCATATGCACCACCCAGGTGCTGCCAGCCACAAGGGATGCTGGACAGGTCTTCTACAGGCACAACTCAGTGCCGGCCAGGAGGAAGCACTCTGAGGGGTGGGTGTCATCTTTCAGGACTTGGTGCATTGTTTGAATGAGGGATGTCTCTACAGTGCTGTGTTTTCAACAGGAAGAACATGTGGGTCCAGAAATCAAACTGTGAAACAGGTATGGCTCCATCTCCAATGCCTTAGATCCACCCACTGAGGTATTTTGCATGTTTTATCTCCCAACACTGGGCTGTGCAGGGTAGGAGGTCCTGGTTTCCAAAGGAGGGTACCCTTAAGTACTCTTGTCCCATTGTAAGTGTGAGCAGAATCATCCAGCAATTCAGCCTGAGACAATCTGATTTCTAAAGGCCCAGACCTGTCAGGGCAGAAGGTTTGAGTCACACTCCTGGGTAATCTCCCAAGACTCCATTCCTGTGCTCTGACATGCTCTGTAGCAGTGGTACTGAGGCCCTGCTTCCTGTGGGCTGCTCCCAACCAGTGATGGGTCACACCAGTGACACTAAGGCAGGACATTCCTGGTGTGGGCCAGGATGGCCAGGGGCAGACCTGTGCTACTTCTAGTTAAATGATTACAATCTTGCTTTGCTTGTTATATACTGAGATTTGTGCCACAGATCAAATATTCAATGAAGAAAACTCCAAACTATGGTGCAGTAAAATAAAAATTGTTTAAGGTCTGTAAAAACAAATCAAACGTTAACAGCAGGCCTATAGTAAAGACCATCTGAGAGCGCTTTAAAACCGTGGAACACTGCTGTGTGGTTGCAAGGCAGCAAAGATGGTTTTGGTCCCAGGGTCTTTTCCCAAAATAGGGTCTGCATGAGGGTCTCGTAAAGAGGGCTTGCACAAGAGCTCTGGGAAGGAATGTAACCTCTGCTCACAAGACTCGGGAGGGTCTTTGCAGATGGGAGTTTGTCAGGCTGGAAGGCCTTGCAGGACAGAGATGACCGGAATGCCACAGGCTCTGCCTATGTTCTCAGAATATGGTGTAATTCTAATTGCTCTGTGTCCACAATGCTTGGGAGATAAAAGCCTCTTGATGCATTGTGTGTGGTCAGACCTTCTGGAGCCTTATCTGCTGTGCCTCATTACAGGTGCACCCTGATAAACAATGGGTGTTAAAACTCAGTGTCCTAAGTTAGCGTTTCTTAGAAGAACCACATTTGCTATTGAATGCTGCAGATCCACGCTCTCCCCCTGGCCATCTTCCCTTTCATCTCCCCTCCTCACAAGATAATGCACCTAATAAAAGAGTGCTGAGCCCAGAGCTCAGTGCCAACGTGGTCACCACTGTGCTAGAATGTGTTGGCTCCCTGGGCCCATACTGTGAAATTCTACTCTTGTCTTTGTCTTATTTCTTTTCTCACTCCCTCATCACCACCAGGACTCCAGGCACCCACGTACAGTGTTGGGGCTGGCTCCCAAAACCTGGGAGACAGGGGACTCCTCTGATGGCCAGCTGTGGCTCCAGGACTCCTCCATGGCCTTCCTCAACTCTCTTTAGATTGTCTGTGGTCTAGACACGTCCAGTGAACCTTCTCTCCTTCTGTCCATCACTTACATCTTCATCTGTTGCCTTTGCCGGGGTAACCTACCTTTCTGCTGTATCATCTGACAGGTGTGTCCCCTAATAAAATGCTATAACTATAATCCAATGGCAGCACTTGCTTTTTGGAGCATTTGGAGTACAAAATCATTTTCATCTGTGCACCAGTGACCTCTTACTAATTCCAATTCCTAAAATCCTCTTATTTATTCAACTTCTTCTACCTGCAGTGGCTCCATTTTGCTGGTATTTGTATTATCCTTTTGAGTTAGTTGATGTTTGTTGATTTAAGTCACAAAACTTGGGGATAGTTTGTTACACAGCAAAGGATAACTAATTAAGACCTCTTACATTTCCATTATTCCGTACAGGTTATCCGCATCTGTTTTTATTTCACCCCCTCATTTGGATAATATTAGCAATGCATGGGGTTTCTAGTTTCTCAAAGCCTATTCTTTTCTTTATTTTAGTTTCTTCTCTTCTTTGCTCCTTTCCATTTTCCTTCCTTTTGTCTCTCCCTCCCTCTCTTTCTTTTCTATTTTCATTCAAACTCTCACCCTCCCTTTTTGTTACTCCCTTTTCTTCTCTTTTCTTCCTTTTCTCCTTCCTTCTTTTCTTCTTTCCCTCCCACACCACAGATAACTCCTATAAAAAATGTGCATATGGGAAAATAAATACATGATTTATTTGCTGTACAGGAAGCATAAAAGCCAGCAAAACTAACTAATATTTCATATATATATAAAATATATGTATATATCAAATACATATCAAAACCAAATAGTTTTGCCATATATATATATATATATATATATATGGCACAAATCTTTAAAGAAATGCAAAGGAATAACAATCACAAGAATCAGCATGGAGTCTCCTTCTGGGGGATGGGAATGGGCAGCAGCCCAGGGTAGTTTTACAGGTTCTGTGTTTTACTCCAGTTCTGGGCACCTTGATAGTTTATAATTCTTTAAACAGAGTTTTTCAAATTAACATATACCTGGTTTTTGTAGAAAGGAAAAAGAAAAGAATACCAAAGTTCACTGCAAGAATCCTTAAGAAGAATTACTTACATTGGGAGAAAACCACAGAGAATTGGAAGGAGTCATGTGACAGAAAGGACAAGGACACCATGAAAATGGCCTTGGCTAGAAATAAGTCATTTGATCTTGGCTCACTGGCATCTCTCTAGATTTTCAAGTATATAATGTTCAATATGATGAGCAAGGTAATTCAACCTTGCAAAGGATTTGATGTTATATTTTATCATACATACAACTGAATTAAACTTTTACACAATTGGAAAAGCACATCATTGATCAAACTAAATAAAACCACAAAATAGTAGAAATGAATAATCAGTGATGGAATAGCAAATATGAATGCAAAACAAAAGGGCACCGCAAAAAATTAAAAAAATCTTCAGAAGCACATAATAGCAGTGCTATGTAGAATCACAGTGGTGTCCAGATCACTTCTACCACATCTCATTCAATACCAAAACAAAAGATGTTTATTATAGAGTGCCCACTGAAGAGCCAGTTTTTCAAAAAACTTGTTTCTCAATTTGAACTATTTCTGACTACTCCCTCAAACCAAAGTTATGTGATATTGTGCCAGAATTGCTAGCCTTTGTTTTAGTTATTTAGTAATAACTAAAATAAGCAGCCCAGGATAACTAAGATGTGTGTGTAAACAAATGCTTATTTTGACTTCTGTAAACCACTGAAGTAACAAACAGAATGACAAAAGTCCCTTGGCCCTTGGAATGTCCGGAGACCCCCGCCCTTGTCTCCACCCAGGAGGTGAATTACAGAATCCCCTGGACCTTGGAATGTCCGGAGACCCCCGCCCTTGTCTCCGCCCAGGAGGTGAATCACAGAATCCCATAGCCCTTGGAATATCCAAAACCTTTTCATCCCCATCCCCGCTCCTCACCCCCACACCCAAGGTGATTTTTCGGGTATAAAAAGTCTTGGCACCCTCCTTTTGATGCCACAGGTTGGAGAGATATGAGTCCTCTGTGGTCGCTGGCATAATAAATGACCCTGCAATCTGGCATACTTTTGTCTTGGTCCTAACTTTCTACGCTCGGTCCAATACAACATTTTGGAGGTCCTCAGCGAGATATTCTCTTTTTGTTATCACCAGACAAAAGCCATCTCAGAGTCTCGCCCAGGCGGCCGCTCCCACCTTGTGGGCCTCTGGGGAGGCACCCCCTGTTCTTTTCCAGGGCCCCGGAGAGCCACCATGGAGGATAAGCAACCTCTCAGCCGACATTCACCCAAAATTCCTCAGGGTCCTAAAAAAAAATCCTCCGGAGGTAAGTCTGGTCTGGGAACTAGTTTGAAGGAAGGGCCTGAGTGGGGGGACTGACGAGTCATTGCAACTCTGACCTGGCAAGCCTCACCGAGACGTCGCTTGAGGCTTCTGGTAGCTGGTGCAGTGGGTACCAGCGTTCGCCTCTGGTAGCTGGCATAGTGGGTGGCAGTGTTCGGTTGTTTTCCGTAACCTCTGTGTGAGTGAGAGAGTGAGTGTGTATATATGTAGTCCCACGGCTGAAAGGCTATGGGGCTTGTGTGGGCCTTCACCCGTGGTTCCACTGAGGCATCGTAGTGTGATATTGTGCTGGCCTAGAGCCAGAACCTGAGCAACACTATTTTATAAAATGCAAAACTGTTTTTTAAATAAGTTGAAATGGCTGCCCCATTCTCCTCACAATAACTACTGTCCTTCTTGGCCTCTGTAAATAGAACTGCTAGTTTGTTCTGCAAAACTATGTAAAGCTGCTTACCTTTTCTTATCAGTAACTGCTAAAATCTGTGACTTCTATCACCACCCAGACGATGTGTAAACAAATGTATATCTTGACTTCTGTAAACCACTGAGGTAACAAACAGAATGACAAAAGTCCCCTGGCCCTTGGAATGTCCGGAGACCCCCGCCCTTGTCTCCACCCAGGAGGTGAATCACAGAATCCCCTAGCCCTTGGAATGTCCGAAACCTTTTCATCCCCATCCCTGCCCCTCACCCCCACTCCCAAGGTGGTTTTTCGGGTATAAAAAATCGTGGCACCCTCCTTTTGACACCACAGGTTGGAGAGACGTGAGTCCTCTGTGGTCGCCGGCATAATAAATGACCCTGCAATCTGGCATACTTTTGTCTTGTGCTAACTTTCTACGCTTGATCCAATACAACATTTGGAGGTCCCACCGAGATATTCTCTTTTTGTTATCACTAGACAAAAGCCATCTCAGAGTCTCGCCCAGGCAGCTGCTCCCACCATGGGGACCTCTGGGGAGGTGCCCCCTGTTCTTTCCCAGGGCCCCAAAGAGCCACCATGGAGGATAAGCGACCTCTCGGCCAACATTCACCTGAAATTCCTCAGGGTCCTAAAAGAAAAAAATCCTCCGGAGGTAAGTCTGGTCTGGGAACTAGTTCAAAGGAAGGGCCTGAGTCGGGGGACTGACGAGTCATTGCAACTCTGACCTGGCAAGCCTCACCAAGACGTCGCTTGAGGCTTCTGGTAGCTGGTGCAGTGGGTAGCAGTGTTCGCTTCTGTGGCTGTCATAGTGGGTGGCAGCCCTCTGGTAGCCGGTGCAGAGGGTACCAGCGTTCGCCTCTGGTAGCTGACATAGTGGGTGGCAGCATTCGGTTGTTTTCCGTAACCTCTGTGTGAGTGAGAGAGTGAGTGTGTATATATGTAGTCCCACAGCTGAAAGGCTACGGGGCTTGTGTGGGCCTTCACCCGCAGTTCCACTGGGGTGTCGTAGGGCATAACGGTGATTCACCTCAGAGCTGTCCTACTTGGACTTCCATCCTAAGGTGACCAGGCCCGGGGATTATACGGGTACACCTTAGCCAAGACGCCCCTGAAAATTCTTCTGAGAAAGTGGCTGGGCAGGCATCTGACTGGTCTCCCATCTGGGGGGCACCCACCCTTTGTCTGTCACTCTTGTATGTGGTCCTGTCTCGTCTGTAAATTTGTCAGTTTTATTAGACTCCTGCTAGCAGACATACACTGGTTCAGGCCATCTTCCCTTGGGGTAGGAGATATCTTACAGTGGTTAATGAACCACTGGATGCAGGGAAATTTTATTGATTACACCCCAGCAAAAATTACTCTTTTCTCTTTCTTTCCCATATTCTTCTTCTTCTATCACTGAGGCCTCACTCTCTCTTCCTTTGCCATGTGGCAGATAGTCTTAACTCTAGTTGTCTTTATTCTCTTCCTTGTTTTGGTCATTGTGGCCTGTAAATTCTCCCAGCCACCTCCACCGGGAAAAGAGTACCTTTGCCCGTGCTGGGTCAGACTCCATGTCAGGGAGGCCGTTGTGCCCTTGACACCTTGGAGGTAGCTTCTTTGGAGTTTGTGTGGAACAAAACCCTAGATCAGAGTTTACGGGTGCTCTTTCTCAGGGTGAGATGGAAAATAGGTAACTGCTTATTCTGCCAGGAAAGTGTCCAATGTTATGGGCAGTGCCCAATGGTGCATCACAGAAAGGCACATTGGCACTATCCTGGATGTTGGGAGGTAGGATGTCACTGCCCCAGTAAAAACTGACTGGCAGCACTTCTGCACACTCTACCGGGTGTGGTGGGTCCAAAACACACATCCAGTAGACCTCTTAGTCCACCTGTTTGTCACTTCCCAACCTTTCCGAAGCAACTGGCCACTAAAAATGTATAAGGGGTAGGATTATGCCTGGGCAGCGCTAAACCTCCATAGTGCTTATTCTCGCCAGTTGTGGTTTGCGGGGAAAAAAAGACCGCTGCCTTACCTTGGCTCCTACCCCCTGTTCCTCTGACTAGGACTAGGAATAAACCCTAAAATCCAGTTGTCTGGTCCTTGCAGGACCTGGCTGCAGAGGCCCTGCTACAACCTGCTTTAAAGAGGGCCAAATTTTAAATTTGAGGCTTTCCAAAATTGGCTTTACTACAGAAAGAGAAAGTAGGGAAGGGAGGAGAGGAGAAAAAAAAAAGAGAGAAAGAAAAAAAAGTAGACAGAGGAGAGAGAGAGAGAAGGGGACCAGACGCCGCAGGGGGGGAAAACGTGCCGCCAGCAAGTTCAGTTTTAAACTGACACTAAGAGCGTTTTTTTCCTTTCTCTGCCGGCAGTCAGCCCCGCCCAGCTTTGGGGCAGGCCACACTGCCTCAGGGTGCAGCATTTGCATCCAGAATCTGGCTTTAAAAAAAAGCTTTCTAACTCTTTGTAACAAAAGTAACTTGTTGGCACAGCCATTAAGGTGTGGGGCCTGCAACTGCAAGGTTGTTAGTTCAAATCCTCAGTGAAGCCAGTTTTAAATAAGGAAAATCAGCTTTAAATTAGTGAATTATCTTAAGAAAAATTTGGCATAAAAAAACCCACAAATGGGGTCGTCTAGCTCCCGGCCTTGTCACCCCCTCCAATGCATAATAACCAACTTCAAGTTTGGGTTCTCAGGCCAATATGGGGTGAAATTAACCCCTGGAAAACTCCTTTCTTTATGTGAACTTGAATGGCTGTCTTTTGGAATTAGGTGGCCAGATACTGGGACCTATGACCCAAAAATTACCCAGGCTGTATGGAAAATGGTTGCAAAAACTCCTGGACACCCTGAGCAGCTTCCATACATCGACCAATGGTTGGGTTTAGTCCAATGGCCTCCCCCATGGCTAAAGCGCTGCATAAAACAGGCTAGACTTCAGGTCACGTTGGCCGGTCCAAAAGAAAGTCCCTTCTGGGCCAGCCATTCTCCCCACCCCAGCGGAGGATCAGGAATTACTTCCACCCTACTCAAGGCCCTCTAAACCAGCGCCTCAGCACCCCCCTCGACAGTACTATTAACCAAACCTTGTCCCCCCTGCACACCTGTAGCGGGGCCCCCGCACCCAGCGGCAGTCCTCCCTTTCCAAAAGGCACCCCCAACACAAGACAATTGGGGTCGCCCATTCTTTGTTCACATCCCCTTCTTGTCAAGTAACTTATATAACTGAAAGGTGATAGAGATCAAAAAGAGGGCCAAAACACCAAGTGCTGGCACGAGCTTTAAGAGCAAGGAAAAGCTGCTGGGATAAACCCAAAATTGGCAGCACCCATGGCATGGCAAAAGGGGATTTCTATGGCCTGCAAGCCAGCAGAGATGCATCCAGTGTGAGGGGCTGTGCAGGAGGGAAGTGCTGGGGAACTGCTAAGAGTTCCCGGGAGGGGGTTGTACTGGAGAACTGCTAAGACAGCAAGAGGGGGAGGGCTAGGTACCTGCCCAGATGGAAAGTTCCCTGGGAGGGGGTAGCGCTGGGAGGCCGGGGAATTTAAGGCGGTGATGTTGCCAAGGTTTTACAATGAAACTCAACATACCCACTTCTCTGAGAAGCCCCAGGCTTTGACAGGACTCTTAAAATCTGTATTCCAGACGCATCGCCCCACTTGGGACAACAGCCAACAATTATTACTAATCCTGTTCACCACAGAGGAAAAAGGCAAAATTAGACAGGAAGCCCTGTGAGGAAAAATATTTTTTCCCTCTATCTGGCTCCAATGGGACCTCAACGCCTTGTGGGGGGGTCACCAGGCTCTGAACACTTTTCACCGGTATCTTATAGAAGGGGTTAGAGGAGTGGCCCACAAGCCCATTAAACTCTCCGAGGTAGGACCTGTAACTCAGGGTCCACAGGAGTTGCTAGCTGCTTTCCTTGAGCGCTTACTGGACGCCTGTTACCCTGAGGCCTGGAGAATCAGCGGGCCATCAATCTGGCTTTTGTTTCCCAGTCTGCCCCAGACATCAAAAAATTTGCAAAAATTAGAGAGATTCCAGAGAATGAATTTAACTCAGTTGTTAAAAATTGCCCAAAAAGTCTTTAACAATAAAGACACCTTAGAGGCCAAGCAAAATAAGAGAGTTACTAAGGCAGTGATAGCAGCACTCCAGGAAAAACCACAGCTAGCCCCTGGACCACAAATCGATTCGTTGATCTGGGAAATGGCACTGTCACCCATTCCCTGAGTGTCCATATCCACTCCTGTGACGGGACTTGCTCCACAAACTGCAAGCAAATATTTCTTTCAGCAAGGGTCAAGCTTGCCTCTCAATTCCTCCTCCCTTAGCCACAGGGCCACCTCAGCAGATCCTCATCACCTGTGCACTGTCAGACGAGTATCTCTTGCAGGAAGCTTTATCCTCGGAGGCAGATCAACCACCTGCACCAGACTTCCTCCGCGAATTTCAAGAGAGTGTACCGGGAGTATGGGCTGAAACGAGTCCCCCAGGGCTGGCAAGTCACCGCACCCCAGTCGTGGTCCAGCTATTAGCAATGGCAACTGCAGTCCAGGTGAAGCAATACCCTATGAGCTGGGAAGCCAGGCGAGGGATTGCTCTGCACATCACCAGACTCTTGAAGGGAGGAATCCTCATTACCTGTAAGTCTCCCTGGAACACCCCCTTGCTCCCCGTGCTAAAACCAGGCACACAGGACTATCGGCCTGTGCAGGACTTGAGGGAGGTGAATAAACGGGTAGAAACTGTTCATCCTACAGTTCCAAATCCGTACACCCTCCTAAGTCTCTTGGACCCAGAACACCACCATTACACTGTCTTGGATCTTAAGGATGCATTCTTTTGCATCCCACTAGCCCCTGGTAGCCAGCCTATATTTGCTTTTGAATGGACCGACCCTGATACTGGAGTCCCCGGCAACTCACTCAGAAAACTGCCTCAGGGGTTTAAAAACTCCCCCACTCTGTTTGATGAGGCACTTAGCCAAGACCTTGCTGCCTTCCAAGCTGAGTTCCCAGAGTGTACCCTACTCCAATACGTGGATGACTTACTCTTGGCTACAAAAACCCAGGAGGCCTGTAAAGAGACCACCCAGTCATTATTGAAAAAAACCCTGCAGACTTTGGGGTACCGGGTCTCAGCTAAAAAGGCCCAACTCTGCCAGCCAAAAGTGACTTACCTGGGCTATGTTATAGAGAAGGGCAACCGGGCACTGGCACCCAGCCGAGTCCAAGCAGTGCTGCAAATATCCAACCCCACCACAAAATGCCAAGTTCGAGAATTCCTTGGGGCAGTAGCATACTGCAGGCTATGGATTTTGGGATTTGCTGAGATAGCCAAGCCCCTGTATGCCTGCGCTGGAGGAAATCAGCCCTTGGCATGGACAGAGGGGGAGCAACAGGCTTTTGACAAGCTCAAGACTGCCCTGACTGCAGCCCCAGCCTTGGCCTTGCCAGACATCTCTAAACCTTTCCAGTTGTTTGTGCATGAAAAACAGGGAGTCGCTAAGGGTGTGCTTACCCAGACATTGGGACCCTGGTCCCGGCCAGTTGCCCACCTTTCAAAAAGACTTGATCCCGTAGCCTCTGCGTGGCCAGCTTGTCTGAGGTCGGTGGCAGCTACGGCCCTGTTAGTCAGGGAGGCGAATAAACTGACCTTGGGGCAGGAGTTGAACTTAGTGGCACTCCACACGGTGGAGTTGCTATTCCATGGAGCTCCGGGAAAATGGATGTCTAATGCCTGCATAGCCCAATACCAGGCCTCACTTTTGGACCAGCCCCGCATAAAATTTTCAAAAACCACAGTTTTAAACCCCGCCACACTGCTACCTGACAGCCAGCCAGAGGAACCCATACATGACTGCCAACAGACAATAGATGTCCTCCATGCTGCACGACCGGATCTCACTGACGTCCCCCTGCGGAACCCAGAGGAGGTACTGTATACAGATGGCAGCAGTTTCATGGTTGACGGTGTCAGGTACGCTGGGGCAGCTGTGGTCACTCTAGAGCGGGTTATCTGGGCCCAGGCTCTTCCACACGGAACCTCAGTCCAAAAGGCTGAACTTATAGCTTTAATAAAGGCCTTGGACTGGGCGGAGGGAAAAATTGTTAACATCTACACGGATAGCTGGTATGCCTTTGCTACGGCCCATGTACATGGAGCCATTTATAAAGAAAGAGGGTTGCTTACCTCAGATGGAAAAATTGTCAAAAACAAAGAGGAAATCCTAGCTCTACTAGAAGCTATATGGAAGCCTAAGGCAGTGGCATTGATGCAATGCAAAGGACACCAGAAGGGAGATTCACCAGAGGCGAGGGGAAATAGGGCAGCTGACCTACAAGCCAGACCAGCAGCCATGGGGCCAGTAAAACCTCTGACTCTTCTTGTGACTCTGCCGGTCCCAACCCTGCCTCCTACCCCTACGTACTCACCTGAGGAAGAAAACTTTGCTAAAGAATAGGGGGGACGACAAGTTTCCACAGGATGGTGGATTCTACTGGACACAAGAATTGTGCTCCCCGAGGCTCTAGGACAGGCTCTAGTTAAGGACACACACCAGGCCACTCACTTAGGACAAACAAAATTAACTTAGCTGCTGAGGGTTAGATACTACATTCCACACTTATATAAGATTGTTAGAAAAACTACTACTTGTTGTAATGTATGTGCCAGGGTAAATCCAGGAGGCAGTAGGCCTAGTCAGGCGGGGATAAGACTTAAATGTATTAGCCCAGGGGAACACTGGGGGTTAGATTTTACTGAAATAAAGCCCCCGGAGTGCGGCTGTAAGTACGTCCTTGTGTTTGTAAACACTTTCTCTGGATGGGTCGAGGTTTTTCCTACTAGGTCAGAAACCGCACTGGTAATAGAGAAAAAAATTGTTACAGGACCTGGTTCCTCAGTTTGGCTTGCCCCTGACACTGGGATCAGATAATGTCCCTGCATTTACAGCACAGGTTTCCTGGAAACTACACTGTGCCTATCACCCCCAGAGTTCAGGGCAGGTTGAAAAGATGAACCGGATCATAAAGAAAACTTTAACAAAATTCATTCTAGAGACCGGTGAAAACTGGGTCAGCCTGCTTCCTTTTGTTCTCCTCCGTACCCCATGTACTCCCTATAAAAAAAGCTTTATTCCTTTTCAAATTATGTTTGGAAGTCCCCCTCCCTTACTCCCCAGACTTGCGAACACCATACATGCTGGAGTCCATAACCATACACTCCTTAAGTCCTTGCAGGCATCCCAGTCTGTTCAGTCCCAGATGCACTCGCTCATCAGGGGAACTCGACCTACCCCAGTGGATTTCACTGACCAGCCGGTACACCCCTTCCAGCCAGGGGACGAAGTCCTGGTGAAGATAGTCACTACCTCTGGCCTAACTCCTCGCTGGAAAGGACCCTACACTGTAATCCTGGTCACCCCTACGGCAATCAAGGTGGATGGACTGACTGCCTGGATTCACCACTCACACGTCAAGACTGACTGCCCAGATGCAGGATGGGAAGCAGTTCCATCCTCAACGGACCCCCTAAAGCTAAGACTATTGCGCCGTTCTCGGTCATCATCCTAATCTCCCTGATTCCTGCAACCACCCTCTGAATGGGACCCTCCTTGGCACCCACCTACTGTCGATGGGTCATCACTGAGGGCTCTACTGGAGCATATGTTAGTTCCTTAACTGGAAAGGGATCCACCCTAGTCAACCTAACCCTGGAGTACTCTCCGGAGACCCCCATTACCTTCTCCCTGGACCTCTGTGCCCTTCTGGGCCCCCACTTAAATTTCAGGACAAGTGGAGGTGTTGTATTTGACCGGAGCGTAGAAAGTTATCACCAAGACAAAGGTATGCCAGATTGCAGGGTCATTTATTATGCCGGCAACCACAGAGGACTCACGTCTTTCCAACCTGTGGTGTCAAAAGGAGGGTGCCACGACTTTTTATACCCGAAAAATCACCTTGGGTGTGGGGGTGAGGAGCGGGGATGGGGATGAAAAGGTTTCGGATATTCCAAGGGCTTGGGGATTCTGTGATTCACCTCCTGGGCAGAGACAAGGGCGGGGGTCTCCAGACATTTCAAGGTCTAGGGGACTTTTGTCATTCTGTTTGTTACCTCAGTGGTTTACAGAAGTCAAGATATACATTTGTTTACACATCGTCTGGGTGGTGATAGAAGTCACAGATTTTAGCAGTTACTGATAAGAAAAGGTAAGCAGCTTTACATAGTTTTACAGAACTAACTAGCAGTTCTATTTACAGAGGTCAAGGACAGCAGTTATTGTGAGGAGAATGGGGCAGCCATTTCAACTTATTTAAAAAACAGTTTTGCATTTTATAAAATAGTGTTGCTCAGGTTCTGGCTCTAGGCCAGCACAACATCACAGAGGTATAGCTGGGTGTGGCAGTTTAGGGTCAGAGCAACAACTCCAGACCATGGGGTTATATCTGTGCCCAGGATCCACCCCACCAAAAAGATGGAACTGTGGAGACTTAAATGAATTCTTTTGCCCCCATTGGGGTTGTAAGACTATCTCCACTATAACAGGATATACTGCAAACAGAAACTCTTTCATTTCTTTCACCCGAGACCCTCCCCCAAACTCCTGGCTAACATTCCTGCTCACTGGATTAGCAGGACCCTTGGTGCTAATGGTCCTAGGGTTAACATTTGGACCATGCCTTCTAAACATGCTCCTCAAATTTATTCAGGAAAGAATAGACTCGGTCAAATTGATGGTTCTGAGATCCAACTATGGGCCCTTGTGTCAAGAAAAGGAAACCTATTAAAGATTTAATACATGTTAAAAGAACAGGTGGGAATGTGATATTGTGCCAGAATTGCTAGCCTTTGTTTTAGTTATTTAGTAATAATTAAAATAAGCAGCCCAGGATAACTAAGATGTGTGTGTAAACAAATGCTTATTTTGACTTCTGTAAACCACTGAAGTAACAAACAGAATGACAAAAGTCCCCTGGCCCTTGGAATGTCCGGAGACCCCCGCCCTTGTCTCCACCCAGGAGGTGAATTACAGAATCCCCTGGACCTTGGAATGTCCGGAGACCCCCGCCCTCGTCTCCGCCCAGGAGGTGAATCACAGAATCCCCTAGCCCTTGGAATGTCCGAAACCTTTTCATCCCCATCCCCGCTCCTCACCCCCACACCCAAAGTGATTTTTTGGGTATAAAAAGTCTTGGCACCCTCCTTTTGACACCACGGGTTGGAGAGACGTGAGTCCTCTGTGGTCACCGGCATAATAAATGACCCTGCAATCTGGCATACTTTTGTCTTGGTCCTAACTTTCTACGCTCGGTCCAATACAACAGTTATTGGCATCATTCTAAGCTAGATGTGTTGACTCAAGTATGAGATTCACATTTTTGTAAATGAAAAGCAATTTGATTAGGCAATTTGGCAATGTTTTTCTAAGTGAAAGCAAGTTTACTAGAGAAGCAAAGAAAGAAAACAAGGGCTCCTCCACAGACAGAGCAGCATTTGTTGCTGTTGTTGTTTTGTTTGTTTGTTTTGTTTTTTAGTGTAGGCAAATGTTTTATGAAGATGATATTTTAACAAGAAAATTGGCACGTGGGGCATACCTCCACTAAACTTGAGACATCTTAGACAAACCAAAGACTTATTTTCAAGGCATTATTTTTATGGCACTGAAGTCTTGGAACTATTTGATCTAGTTACGCCATGTTCTCAACTGTGTTAACTCACTGAAGAGAACATTGTTGTTATTAAAGTTATTTGTGTTAAAACACATGCTTTGAATGAAAAGACCCCCCCAAGCAGGCTTTGTGTGAGCAACATGGCTGTTTATTCACCTGGGTGCAGGTGAGCTGAGGCTGAAAAGGGCATCGGAGAAGGGTGGTGGAATAGGAGTTGGTTTTATAGGTTTGGGGTTGGGCAGTGGAAAGTTACAGAAGTTACTTTAGGGTTTTATTTTTGCAAGTTAGGAAGGGGTTGTAGGGTGTGGAGTCAGGATGTTGGGACAAGGTTAGATACAAAGTCCAATGTCCTTGTCAATTGAGGCAGGAATAAGAAACAATAGAAGAACATCTCAGGTTAGTTAGGCACAGCAGGGGTTGATTGTTCTTCCTTCCAGCTACTTCAGGTTTTGTAACTCTGGAAGGCCCTCTAGAGGTGTAGGTGCAGTTCATGGGGGTCGCCATGTAGTCCAAGGCTCAGTCAGATCTTACATTCCCATCTTTTATATTAGTAATAGAAAGGAAAAATAAATGAAGAGTGGAGGGCAGTGGAATATTAGGAAGGCCAGCAACAGAGGGGTGATGGGGTGATGTTTCTCAGGGCTTCGATGGAATCCTAAAAATGGGAAAGAATTTAGACTGCTGGAAGATCTTGGAGAAAGGGGTGATTTGTGTTGGTGTTAGAAGGGGCATTTGTCATTTTGACTGATTGGTTATCACTTGCATATGATTTTGTAGGAATTGAGAGATTAATTGGAAAAACACAGGGTTTAAATAAGAGAAGGAGAAAGATAGTATTAGAGGACTGAGGATTGGAAGAAGCCATGACTCCCAGTTAGGGAGTGTCCAGCCAGCCCTGCCAGGTCCAGAATAACCATTTGCCTGGTTAGTAAGCTTCTGGGCTCTGTCTTAATTTATTGATGGCATTATATACGGGGCCAGGCTGGTTTACATAAGAACAACATTATTATTGTTATTATTTTTTGAGACTGAGTCTCACTCCGTCACCAGGCACCAGGCTGGAGTGCAGTGGCACTACCTCGGCTCACTGCAACCTCCACCTCCTAGGTTCAAGCAATTCTCCTGCATCAGCCTCCCGAGTAGCTGGGACTACCGGCGCTCATCACCACGCCCAGCTAATTTTTTTGTATTTTAGTAGAGATGGGGTTTCACCATGTTGGCCAGGATGGTTTCAATCTCTTGACCTCGTGATCTGCCCACCTTGGCCTCCCAAAGTGCTGGGATTACAGGTGTGAGCCATCGTGCCCGGTTGAAAACAACATTCTTTATTTAGGAACAGGCAAAGACCTTTTTCAGCAGTTAGTAAATGAAGGCCTCTGTGGTTTTGGAGGTCAACTGCAGCTAGGGAATTTACTTGAGCTTGAAGGAGGGATGATGATGGAGTTAATTCTTTAATGCTGGCAGAGAAATTATTAGAGAGGCTATGGAAGATGCCGATTGAAGTGGTAAGGCCTGTGCCGAGTGCAGTAGTAATTCCTAACCCTACAACTAAGGACATTAATGGAATGACCCGCTTGTGTCGTGTCAGGATCACAAGGGGAACAGGCAAGCTTTTGTCCCCATTGGCAAACTGAATTTTGGGAGTAAGGAAAACTAGGGTACAAGTGTGTGTCCAGTTGGTAGAAAGGCAGATGTAGGAAGAACCACAGAGGAAAAAATAGATTCTTGACTTAGACAGAATTGGAAGTGTAAACTGAAAGGTGAGACAGTGTTCGAGGGGGCTGGAGCTTTAGACCTGAAGGCCAAGGGAACCAGCAAGGGCTGCGGCTGTTAAGGGTTGTAGCGGGGCTTGGTAGGGTAACTGTGTGGAGGGAGAGCTTTTGTTTATACGAGGAAGCATGTGGTATGTATAAGCAATCATTTACTTTAATTAACAAGACTGGATATGAGCAGAGAATGGGAGCCAGATTAAGCATGAAGTATTAGCTGTAATTGCCTGGAGGAAAAGCGCAAACTGGCAACTTAAACAAAAGCAGGGCATGTAAAAGTAAATGGGTACAGTGAATTTGATTACAGTTAGACACAAAATAATAGAAACAGAGGTTTCTGAGGTATGGTTTAAGTAGTAGGGGCAACTGCATAAAGCTGGAGAAGGCGAGGGGCTGAAAGTAAGTGTGTGAGGTGTAAAGAGAAAACTTTGTAGGTTGTGAGAGCTATAGAGGGTAAGTAGGGCATAGACTGTGAATTTGAGGGATTTTAAGAGTATTAGGGTGGCAGCTGCTATAGCGCATAGTCATGAGGGCCAGCCCAGGACTGTGAGGTTAAGTTGTTTGGATAAAAAGGCTACAGGCTGTAGATGTGTGGTAGTGCCTCTGAGACCTCTGTTCTGTTTCATTGGTCTGTATCTCTGTTTTGGTACCAGTACCATGCTGTTTTGATTACTGTGGCCTTGTAGTATAGTTTGAAGTCAGGTAGCATGATGCCTCTGGCTTTGTTCTTTTTGCTTAAGATTATCTTGTCTATATGGGCTGTCCTTTGGTCCCACATGAAGTTTAATGTGGTTTTTTCCAGTTCAGTGAAGATCATTGGTAGCTGGATGGGGATAGTGTTGACACTATAAATTACTTTGGGCAGTATGGACAATTTCACAATATTAATTCTTCCTATTCATGAGCATGGAATGTTTCTCCATCTGTTTGTGTCCTCTCTTATTTCCTTGAGCAGTGGTTTGTAGTTCTCCTTGAAGAGGTCCTTTATATTCTTTGTTAGTTTTATTCCTAGGTATTTTATTCTCTTTGTAGCAATTGTGAATGGGAGTTCACTAATGGTTTGACTCTCTGTTTGTCTGTTATTGGTGTATAGAAATGATTGTGATTTCTGCACATTGATTTTGTATCCTGAGACTTTGCTGAAGTTGCTTATCCACATCTACAACCACCTGATCTTTGACAAACCTGACAAAAACAAGCAATGGGGAAAGGATTCCCTGTTTAATAAATGGTGTTGGGAAAACTGGCTAGCTGTGTGCAGAAAGCAGAAACTCGACCCATTCCTGACACCTTACACTAAAATTAACTCCAGATGGATTAAAGACTTAAACATAAGGCTTAACACCATAAAAACCCTAAAGAAAACATGGGCAAAACCATTCAGGACATAGCAAGGACCTCATGACTAGAACACCAAAAGCATTGGCAACCAAAGCCAAAATAGACAAATGGGATCTAATTAAACTCCAGAGTTCTGCACAGCAAAAGAAACAATCATTAGAGTGAACTGGCAACCAACAGAATGAGAAAAAAATTTTGCAATCTACCCATCTGACAAAGGGCTGATATCCAGAACTTACAAAGAGCTAAAACAGATTTACAAGAAAAAAAAGAAACCCATCCAAAAGTGGGTGAAGGATATGAACAGACACTTTCCAAAAGAAGACATATATGAGGCCAACAAACATATGAAAAAATGCTCATCAACACTGGTCATTAGGGAAATGCAAATCAAAATCACATTGAGATACCATCTCACACCAGTTAGAATGGCAAACATTAAAAAATTTGGAAACAACAGATGCTGGAGAGGATGTGGAGAAATAGGAACACTTTTACACTGTTAGTAGGAGTGTACATTAGTTCAACCATTGTGGAAGACAGTGTGGCACTTCCTCAAGGACCTAGAAATAGAAATTCCATTTGACCCAGCAATCCCATTACTGGATATATATCCAAAGGATTATAAATCATTTTATTATAAAGACACATGGACACATATGTTCATTGCAGCACTATTTAAAATAGCAAAGACTTGGAACCAACCCAAATGCCCATCAATGATCAACTGGACAAGGAAAATGTGGCACATATATACCATGGAATACTATGCAGCCATAAAAAAATGATAAGTTAATGTCCTTTGTAGCTACATGAATGAATCTGGAAACCATCATTCTCAGCAAACTGACACAAGAACAGAAAATCAAACACTGCATGTTCTCACTAATAGGTGGGTGTTGAACAATGAGAAAACATAGACACAGGGAGGGGAACGTCACACACTGGGGTCTATTGGGACACTGGGGGATGGGGAGGTTGGGGAGGGATAACATGGGGAGAAATGCCAGATACAGGTGCCAGGGAATTGAGGCAACAAACCACATTGCCATGTATGTACCTATGAAACAATCCTGCATGATCAGCACATGTAAACCAGAAACTAAAGTACAATAAAAAAAGAAGCTACAGGCTGTAGGCCTGGCTCCTGTGTAAGAATTCTGATGGCACAGTCTTTTATTTCTGCTCTGTAGATAGAGAAATTTTGAGGGGAGTTGCAGAGCGCTAGTGTAGGCTAGTGTAGGGGCTGTCTCTAAAGCCTTCTTTAGCAACCGAAAGGAAAAATGAGGGAAAAATTTTTGATTTATTGGGTTACCTAAGTTTCCTTTCATAGGTTCACAAAGTGGTTTGGTTATGGGAGCAAAAACCTGGTATCCAGAAATGAAAGTATCCTACAATACCTAGGAAGGAGAGAAGCTGTTGTTTAGTGGATGGGGTTGGGGTTTGGGAAATGAACTGGATATGGTTGGCAGGGAGAGCACGTGTATGCTGGTGAAAGATTATCACAGATGGGGAAGAAATTTGGGCTTTAGAAAAAGCGTTTCTTAGGTCAAGAACAGAATAGTGAGTTGTGGAAGGGGATATGGAAGATAGGAGGGCATAGGGGTTTGGTACGGTCAAGTGGATGGGAAGTACAGTCTGAGTGATGAGGAGGAGTTCTTCGAATAATCTGTAGAATTTGTCTGGTTTTTTGGACAGCTAGGACAGGGGAAGAAATTTGTGCTTTGGAAGGGGATACACGATACCCCTTTGAGTATAGATGCTGAAGAAGCAGGAAGGTGAATTAAAAGGCCATATTGCAATAGATGGGTAATAACAGGCTTTACGCCTTTTAAAGCCTGTTGTGTGATGGGGTGTTGGTGCTGGGCAGGGTAAGGATAGTTAGGATTTAAGGGGTTTATAAGGCGTGAGTGACTTGTAGCAAAAGATGGGAAGGCGATATTCCACGCCCTAGGGTTAAGGTAGGGGGGCACAAGGGGAGCTATTGAGGGAGGTACGGATTTGGGGAAGAGGGCGGCAATGAGGTGTGGCGGTAGCCCAGGAACAGTTAAGGAGGCAGACAATTTTGCTAGGATATCTTAGCCTAACAGGGCACCTGGACAAGTGGGGATGATCAGGAAACAATGTGGAAAGGAGTGCTGGCCTAATTGACCCAGACTTGGGGAGTTTTGAGAGGCCTGGAGGTCTTGCCGTCAAATCCCACAACAGTTATGGATGCCAGGGTGACAGGTTCTTGAAAACAAGGCAGCGCGGGGTAGGCGGCCTCTGTGTTGATGAAGAAGGGGAGGGACTTACCCTCCACAGTAGGAGTTACCCGAAGGTCAGTGTCTGCGATGGTCCAGGGGCTTCTGAGATGTTCCTGCAGCGTTAGTCTTCAGTTGCAAAGCTGAGGGTTGGAATTCCAGGAGCTTTGAGGACATCGATTGGACAGTCGACTTTCTGTGGGGGCCCTGCACGGACAGGACAGGGTTTAGGAGGAGTCCCAGGCTGTGGGCGTTCCTTGGCCCAGGTTTCCAACACTTGAAGCAATGTCCTGAAGGGGTGGCTGGATCTGCTGCAGTCTGGGACTTTGAAGTCGTTGGGAGGCAGTGGTGTGGCTGGGGTTTGTCTTACAGAAGAGGCACGCATCTATAGTTCTGAGATGTGCTGCCACAGGGCAGAATTTTCCCTGTTATTGAACACCTTGAAGGTTAGGTTTCTTAATTCCTGTTGTGGGGTTTGAGGACCATATTCTAATTTCTGTACCTTTTTGTAATGTCAGGGGCTGATTGGGTGATAAAATGCATATTAAGCATTCGTCAGGGGTGAGAGTAGAAGTAAGGGTGACATTTAAGTTACTCCAGGTGAGATTACAGGACTGAGTTAAGTATTGGATGATTTGATGAAAAGGAGCCTAACCGGCAGCCAATTTGGGAAAGGTTGGACAAAGTGAAACGAACGTGCACCCTAACTATGCCTTTGGCTCCAGCCACCTCTTGAAGGGGGAATTGTTGGGCAGGGGCAGAGGAGGTGGCTGAGGGACTAAACTGTAAGCTGGGCCACGTATGAGGTGGGGAGGTGATGGAGGGGCATAAGGAGGTGGGTTGTGGGCAGAGGAAGAGGAGGAAGGCTCTGGGGGGTGGGGTTAGGTTCTGGAATAGGACCTGGTTCGGACAGGCAGGGAGGAGAAAGGTTGGAAGGGTTGATGGACAAGGAGGAGTCTGGGTTACAAGCAAAGGAAGGAGGGGCAGACAGAAGGAAAGAGAAGGATTAGAAATTAGGGAGGGATAGGTGTGTAAAAAAAATGCCTGGACGTAGGAAATTTCAGACCATTTGCCCATGTTGTGACAAAAATTGTCTAAATTTTGTAAAATAGAGAGGTTGAAGGTGCCATTTTTTGGTCAGTTAGAGCCGTTGTGTAACTTGTATTGTGGCCATGCAGTGTTACAGAAGAAGATGAGACGTTTGTGTTTTAGGTCAGGAGACAGTTGAAGAGGTTTGAGGATTTTTAGAACACAGGCCATTGGAGAGGAGGAAGGGATAGAAGATGGACGATCGCCCATGGTTCTGAAAAGGCAGCAGAGACAAGCAAAATGGGCATGCAACGCAGCCACTCAATAGGAGTCCCTGGTTGTGCCTGGGTTGAAGCTCCTCATTGGTGAGTGTCCAAAAACAGTGTGTCTACATTGACCTGCCTTTCTGGCCTCCAATATTGGCCATGAGCCTGGTGGGCGGGTGACTAGGGTGAACGTCTCCACGATAGTCAAACCCCTGGGGAAAACAGGATCCCCAGATCTGTGACATACATAGGATTTTTCCAGTCCTAAACTACGTGGAAGAACCTGATTTAACTGATTTTCCTTGTCTTTGTGGTGGAAAAAGAATGAAAACGGAAGGGGGAGGAAGTGGAAAGGAAAAGACAAAAAAAAAAAAAAAAAACGGGAAAGTGAAGAAGAGACACTGCTTACCAAAATAGCCTGTGGTGTGTGTCTGTGGGCTAGTCTGATGATCCCAGGTCGGAAGGTAGATCTTTCCATGGAGAGAGCACAAGAACATGGATGGGGGTTTGGTCTCCCATAGGAGTTCCCCCATCCCAGTTTTCCGGCACCAAATGTTAAAACGTGTGCTTTGAATGAAGGGACCCCCCCAAACAGGCTCTGTGTCAGCAACATGGCTGTTTATTCACTTGCGTGCAAGTGGGCTGAGGCTGAAAAGAGCATCAACAAAGGGTGGTGGGATAGGAGTTGGTTTTACAGGTTTCAGGTGGGCAGTGGAAAGTTACAGAAGTTATTTTAGGGTGTTTTTTTGCAAGCTGGGAGGAGGTGGTAGGGTGTGGAGTCAGGAGGTTGGGACAATGTTAGTTACAAAGACCAATGGCCTTGTCAATTGAAGCAGGAATAAGAATCAATAGAATAATGTCTCAGGTTAGTCACCACAGGGGTTGATTGTTCTTCCTTCCAGCTACTTCAGGGTTTGTAATTCTGGAAGGCCCTCCAGAGGTGTACATCTAGTTCATGCAGATCACCATGCAGTCCAAGGCATAGTCAGATCTTACAATTTTCAAGAAAAACTCAGAGATATTGTTGAATATTCTTTCTCTGTCTCAAACTGTTTTTCCCTCAACACCCAAGGCTCTGTGATGTCTTAAACTTTTAATCATTAATTTAAAAAGAGAAGCTTATCATAGAATTAGAAAAGAAAACGATTTTAAAATTCATATAGATCCAAAAAAGAACTTGTATAGCCAAGAGAATCTTAAGCAAAAAGAACATCAGGCTACCTGACTTAAAACTATACTACAAGGCTACAGTAACCAAAACAGCATGGTAATGGTATAAAAACAGGCATATAGACTAATGGAACGAATAGAGAACTCAGAAATAGACCACACATCTACAACCATTTCATCTTCAACAAACCTGACAAAAACAAGCAGTAGGGAAAGGATTCTCTATTTAAGAAATGGTGCTGGGAGAACTGGCTAGCCATATGCAGAAAATTGAAACTGGACCCCTTCCTTACACCTTACACAAAAATAAACTCAAGGTAGATTAAAGACTTAAATGTAAAACTCAAAACTATAAAAACCCTGGAAAAAAATCAAGGCAATACCATTCAAGACATAGGCATAGGCAAAGATGTTAGGATGAAATTGCCAAAAGCAACTGCCACAAAAGCAAAAATTAGTAAATGGGATTTAACTGAACAAAGGAGCTTCTGCACAGCAAGAGAAACTATCATCAGAGTGAACAGACATCTTACAGAATGGGAGAAAAAATTTTCAATATATCTTTCAACATATCCCTCTGACAAAGGTTTATTATTCAGAATTTACAAATAACTTAGGCAAAGTTACATGAAAAGAAAAAAAAACTTTATCAAAAAGTGGACAAAGGACATGAACAGACACTTCTCAAAAGAACATGTACATGCAGCCAACAAACATATTTTTAAAAGCTGAACATCACTGATCTTTAGAGAAATGCAAATCAAAACCACAATGAGATACCATCTCATGCCAGTCAGCATGGCAATTATTAAAAAGTCAAGAAACAACACATACTGGAGAAGTTTCAGAGAAATGGGAATGCTTTTACACTGTTGGTAGAAATGTAAATTGGTTCAACCATTGTGGAAGAGAGTGTGGCAATTCCTCAAAGATTAAGAACTAGAAATACCATGTGACCCAACAATCCCAGTAAAGGGTATATACCCAAAGGAATAGAAATCATTCTATTGTAAGGACAGATGCATGTGTGTGTTCATTGCCGCACTATTCACAATAGCAAAGACATGGAATCAACCCAAATGCCCATCAATGATGGACTGGATGAATAAAATGTGGTACATCTACACCATGCAATATTATGCAACTACAAAAAGGAATGAGATCAAGTCCTTTGCAAGGATATGGATGAAGCTGGAAGCCATTAACCTCAGCAAACTAACACAGGAACAGAAAACCATACACTGCATGTTCATAATTGAGAGCTGAGCAATGAGAACACATGGACACAGGGAGAGGAACAACACACACTGGGGCCTGTTGTGGGAGGGTGGTGGTGGGGGGAGCATTAGGAAAAATACCTAATGCATGCCAGGCTTCATACCTAGGTGATGGGTTGATGGGTGCAGCAGACCACCATGGCACACGTTTACCTATGTAACAAACCTGCACATCCTGCACGTGTACCCTAGAACTTGAAATAAAATTACAAGACAAGTTAAAGCATTATTTAAAATTAAAAGAGCTTAAACCATATTAAAGAAAAATTAAATAAAAGAAGCTTTTGATTTACAAAATCCTGAAACAATACTTTTAATTTTGCTTTTAACATATATGCAAATCCTTGTAATACTGTTTCCTTCCAGAGGTGCAGCTTACTTCACTCTCTTGAGTGTGGCTTGGACTTAACAACGTACTTGTGATATGGCCTGGCTCTGTGTTCCCACTTAAATCTCATCTTGAATTTTCATGTGAATTGTAATCACCCCATATTCAGGGAGGGACCACACGGGAGGTGATTTGATCGTGGGGACAGTTCCCACAAGCTGGGTTTTTTGTTTTTGTTTTTGTTTTTTTTGAGATGGAGTCTTGCTCTGATGCCCAGGCTGGAGTGCAATGGCACAATCTCGGCTCACCACAACCTCTGCCTCCTGGGTTGAAGGGATTCTCCTGTCTCAGCCTCCTGAGTATCTGGGATTACAGGAGTGTGGCACCATTCACGGCTACTCTTTGTATTTTTAGTAGAGACAGGGTTTCAAAATGTTTGGTCAGGCTGGTCTCGAACTCATGACCTCGTGGTCTGCCCGCCTCTGCCATCCAAAGTGCTGGGATTATAGGCATGAGCCATTCACGCCCTGCCCCCCTTGGTGTTCTAATGATAGTGAGTGAATTCTCATGAGATCTGATAGTTTTACAAGGGGTTCCTCCTTCACTCTGCATTTCTGTCTCCTACCACCACGGGAAGGATATGTTTGCTTCCACTTCTGCCGTGATTGTAAGTTTCCTGGGGCAGCCATCTCAGCCATGAAGAACTGTGAGTCAATTAAACTTCTTTCCTTTGTAAATACCCAGTCTCACATATTTCTTTATAGCACTGCGAGAACCAGCTAATACAACTTCTAACAGATAGAGTAATGATGACATGACAGTTCGTGACTCTGGGTGTAGAATGTAAAACTCACTGCAGCTTCCACTTTCTCTCTCTCTGTCTCTGGGATCGTGAGCTCTGGGGGAAGCCAGTTGCTGTGCTATAATCTGCCCTGCAGGAAGGTCCATGTGGCTAAGAACTGAGGCCTTCTGAGACCAGACAACAAGGAACTAGGCCTTTTCCAACAGCCATGTGACTGAGCCACGTTTCATGTGTATCCTCAGCCCCAGGGAAAAACTCTGATGATGGAGCCCTGGCTGACAGCTGGACTACAACCTTGTGAGAGGAACTCAGCCAGAAGCACTCAGGGAAACCTCTCCTAGATTCCTGACTGTTGGAAACTGTGGGAGATGATGAATATTTGTTGTGTTGAGCTGCTAAATTTTACATAATTTGTTATGCAATAGTAAATAATTTTCACAAGAAAGTATGTATTATTATACATTAATTTAGACATTAATTTGCATTTGTTCTAAATTTATCATCATCATTACTATTATTATTGAGACAGGGTCACGCTCTGTCACCCAGGCTGGAGTGCAGTGGCATGATCACCATGCACTACAGTGTCGACCTCCTGGGCTCACGGGGTCCTGTGACCTCAGCCTCCTGAGTAGGTGGGACTACAGGCATGAACCACCATGCCTGGCTAATTTTCTAATTTTTTTTTGTAGAGGCGGGGGTTTGACCATGTTTCCCATGCTGACCTTGAACTTCTGGAGTCAACCAATCTGCCTTCCTCTGCTTCCACAGTGCTAGTATTGCAGACATGAGCAAACAGACCAGGCCTAAATTAACTATAAGATATTAAACATGTAACTTAGATGTAAAACATAAGGAGAATTTCCATGACTGAAGAGGATGTATTTTGTTACTGTTCACAATGATCACTTTACTTGAACTTCAATTTCCAACTGTGTCTCAATTAAACATAAAAGGAAGATCCAAACCTTGCTAGGCTGATTCTATGACGGCCCCCAACAACCACCTCCTGGTCATTAACCCTCCCCCAGTTATTCAACCAACTCTAATGCAGGGGCTGCTGTGAAGGGATTCAGCAGATATAATTAAGGGCATCAATTATTTGACTTTAGGCTGGTTTTATTCTGAGTAGACTGTCCTAATCAGGTGAGCCTAGGAAAGGACTGGGTCCTTCCTGAGGATAGAGATTCACAGTGTGAGAGCGATTCAACATGAGGGGTTTCCTCTACTGTGGGCTTTGAAAATAAAGGGGCTGTGTAGGCAAGAATGCTGGTGGGCACCAGGAATTGAGCACAGCCTTCCCTGTTCTCTACATTGACAGCCAGCAAGAAACAGTAACCTCAGTCTTACAAGTGCCAGAAACTGCATTCTTCCACCTCTGTATAAGCCTGAAGGAGGATTCAAAACGAAAACACAGCTTTGGGAAGCACAGAACAGAGATTCCATCCACATCATGCCCAGATTTCTGACTAAGGAACTATAAACTGCTCAATGGATGTTGTTTGGCCAGGAGAGGTAGTGCACACCTGTAATCCTAACATTTGAGGAGCTGACACAGGGGGATCACTTGCAGCCAGGAGTTTGAGACCAGCCAGGATAATGTAGTGAGACACTTGTCTCTACATTTTTTTTTTAATTAGCTGGGCGTGGTGGCACTTGCCTGCTGTCCTAGCTGCTCTGAAGACTGAGGCAGGAGGATCGCTTGAGCCCAGGAGTTTGAGGCTGCAGTGTCCCATGATCATGTGACTGCACTTCACCCTGGATGACAGAGGGAGACTCTGTCTCTAAAAATAAATAAATCAACAATAAATAGTTGTTGTTTAAAGCCAATGTTTGCAGTAATTTGTTACCCAGTCTTATAAAATACATACACAGGCTCAACAGACTCATGAAATGAATTCATGAATTGATATGCACACTAGTTACATAAAATCTGTCTTAACTTTCTCAGTGTTTTACATTTTGTAATTTTCTGTGGTCCATTTTAGCCCACTCATGTTTCAATCACTCAGTCAACAAAAATTAATTTAGTGCCTACACTGAACCAGGGATGCCCTCATATATTCACGTGCCTGACATTCTAGAAGCTTCGCAAGACGGAGGTGGAGCCACTGGAGTGTTTTATGTGGAGAAATGACACATTCTGACTGACAGTAGCAGGACCACTGTGGAGAGAACAGTCATGTAGCAGGTAATGGGACAGTGCTAGAGCCACTATTCAGGAGTGACAGAGTGGTGGGAATGAAGGGAGAGGAAGGGCTTAGGGATGAGAGGGATGGAGGGAAGGGCTGGAGAAGGAGGAGGTGAGGAGAAGGAGCAGAGGGAAAGAATTAGAAGGCAGCAGAATTCTCAGGTTTAAACACATTGTTTTATAGATTTTTAATACACCCAACTACAGAGCTTCTCAGGGTGTTCTTTGCAGTTGGCCTTTAATATCTTATGTAGGTCTGCCTAAAAACTAATTGTTGCTTATGTTAATCAGCTTTAGAAAATGCTAAGTGTTCCTACAAAATAAACACCCCACTTAGATGTGGACACTTCCTAAAAACAGGCAGTGCATGAGCACTGGTGAGGGGCATTGTGACTGCACTGAACACTTGCGACTGTGAGGTGAATGAAGTCTGTACTGGCTCCTGGTTGCAACATACGGTAACACAGTGTGTACTTTGTGCTGAGATGTCCTGGATTCACAGGGAAACTCAGGTCTACGGAGTGAGGTAAATTTAAAATACAACAAGCGGGGGTCACAGATACATTGCCTGGGAAAGTGAAACAGGAGCTTTGTGAGTCCTGTTTTTATGCTTTTAGACACATTTATATATGAAGGGGCCAAATCACAGTTTTTGCCAATTAGGTTCCCGATTATTCAGGAGTTGTCCAGATTCTGCTACCCACTGTAGTTAATAAACAGAAAGCAAACTTGCCTCTATGCTATCTCATGCTCTCAGGCAAAAATTCTTCAGATTTGAACAACAACAACAACAAAAAAACCCTGTCTCTACACCTCCATTCCCAGAGCGAGCTCACTCTCTGGTAACAAACTTCCCGGGGTAAGTATTCTTCTAGAAGAGTCCAGGGGGACAGGTAAGGAGTGGAAGGCGGGGAGTCCAGTTCAGGTACCGGGATGCAGGGATGACAAGTGAAGGGAGAGGGACGGGGCCCATGCTGAGGATTTCTCTCTGGTTTCTCAGCAGCTCCTGGGCCAAGACTCAGGGAGACATTGAGACAGAGCGCTTGGCACAGGTGGAGCAGGGTCAGGGCGAAGTCCCAGGGCCCCAGGGATGGCTCTCAGGGTCTCAGTCCCTGAAGGCGATTGCGGAGGCTCAGCGATGGGGATTCCCCATCTCCGCAGCTTCTCTTCCTCTCCCAACCTGTGTCGGGTCCTTCTTCCTGGATACTCATGACGCATCCCCAGTTCCCACTCTCATTGGGTGCCGGGTTTCTAGAGAAGCCAATCAGCGTCGCCGCGGTCCTGGTTCTAAAGTCCCCAGTCACCCACCCGGACTCAGATTCTCCCCAGACTCTGCGGGATGACGATCATGGCGCCCCGAACCCTCCTCCTGCTGCTCTCTGGGTCCCTGCTCCTGACAGAGACCTGGGCGGGTGAGTGCGGGGTCGGGAGGGAAACCGCCTGTGCGGGGAGGAGCGAGGCGCCCGCCCGGCAGGGAGGCAGGACCCGAGGAGCAGCGCCGGGAGGAGGGTCCGGCGGGTCTCACCCCTCCTCGCCCCCAGGCTCCCACTCCATGAGGTATTTCTACACCTCCGTGTCCCGGCCCGGCCGCGGGGAGCCCCGGTACATCTCTGTGGGCTACGTGGACGACACGCAGTTCGTGCGGTTCGACAGCGACGCCGCGATTCCGAGAGAGGAGCCGCGGGCGCCGTGGATGGAGACGGTGGGGCCGGAGTACTGGGACCACAACACACGGCTCTCCAAGGCCCAGGACAGGCTGACCGAGTGAGACTGCGGACCCTGCTCGGCTACTACAACCAGAGCGAGGCCGGTGAGTGACCACGGCCCGGGGCGCAAGTCACGGCCTCTCCCTGTTCCCCACGCACGGCCCGGGTCACCCTGAGTCTCTGGGTCCAAGATTCACGCCGAAGTTGCGGGACCCGCCCAGACCCTCGACCCGGGAGAAACTCGGGCTCAGTTAGTTACCCGGTTCATTTTCAGTTTAAGCCAAAATCCCCGCGGGTTGGGCGGGGCGGGGCTCGGTGGGCGGGGTTGACGCGGGGGCGGGGCCAGGGTCTCACGCGCTCCAGACGATGTATGGCTGCGACCTGGGGCCGGACGGGCGCCTCCTCTTCGGGTATCACCAGTACGCCTACGACGGCAAGGATTACATCGCCCTGAACGAGGACCTGCGCTCCTGGACCGCTGCGGACACTGCGGCTCAGATCACCCAGCGCAAGTTCGAGGAGGCCAATGTGGCTGAGAGGACAAGAGCCTACCTGGAGGGCGAGTGCCTGGAGTGGCTCCGCAGACACCTGGAGAACGGGAAGGAGACGCTGCAGCGCGTAGGTACCTGGGGCCGGGGGAACCTCATTGATTGCCTGTAGACCTCCCAGGCTGGCCTTGTAGAAGGAGGGGAGGAAAATGGGACCAACACTAGAATATTTCCCTCCCTCCGGTCCTGAGGGAGAGGAATCCTCCTGGGTTTCCAGATCCTGTACCAGAGAGTGACTCTGAGGGCCTCCCCTGTTCTCTGATACAATTAAGGATTGCAGTCTCTGAGGGAAAGGAGGGGAAGTCAATTCCTGGAACAGTGATCAGGGGTTCCCTGTGACCCCACAGCACCGTTGGGCACCAGGATTTTTTCCCTCCTGCCTTGTCCTCTGCTTCACACTCAATGTGTGCGGGGGTCTGACTCCAGCTCCTCTGAGTCCCTTGGCCTCCACTCAGATCAGGACCAGAAGTCCCGGATCCCCCCTGAGACTAGAACTTTCCAAGGAACAGGACATTATCCCAGGTGCCTGTGTCCAGGCTGGTGTCTGGGTTCTGTGCTCCCTTCCCTACCCCAGGTGTCCTGTCCATTCTCAGGATGGTCACATTGGAGCTGCTAGGGTGTCCCATGAGAGATGCAAAATGCCTCAATTTTCTGACTCTTCCCTACAGAGCCCCCCAAGACACACATGACCTACCACACCGTCTCTGACCATGAGGCCACCCTGAGATGCTGGGCCCTGGGGTTCTACCCTGCAGAGATCACACTGACCTTGCAGCGGGATGGGGAGGACCAGACCCAGGACGTGGAGCTGGTAGAGACCAGGCCTACGGGGGATGGAACCTTCCAGAAGTGGGCAGCTGTGGTGGTGCCTTCTGGAGAGGAGGAGAGATACACATGCCATGTGCACCACGAGGGGCTACCCGAGCCCCTCACCCTGAGATGGGGTAAGTAGGGGATGGAGTAAGGAGAGGATGGGGTAAGGAGGGGATGGGGTGTCATGTCTCTTAGGGAAAGCAGGATCCCCTCTACAGCCCTTCAGCAGGGTCAGGGCTGGGGCCTGGTGGTCAGGGCCTCTCACCTTCCCCTCCTTTCCCAGAGCTGTCTTCCCAGCCCACCATCCCCATCGTGGGCATCATTGCTGGCCTGGCTGTCCTTGGAGCTGTAGTCACTGGAGCTGTGGTCACTGCTGTGATGTGGAGGAAGAAGAGCTCAGGTGAGGAAGGGGTTAGGAGTGGGGTCTGAGATTTCTTGTCCCACTGAGGGTTTCAAGCCCCAGGTGGAGGTGTGTCCTGCCTGGTTACTGAGAAGCATCATCCACACTCATGAGCCGACCCAGCCTGGGCCCTGTGTGCCAGCACTTACTCTTTTGTAAAGCACCTGTGACAATGAAGGACAGATGTATCACCTTGATGACTGTGGTGATGGGGACCTGATCCCAGCAGTCACAGGTCACAAGGGAACATCCTTAGGGACAGTCCTTAGGAGGGCAGTTGGTCCAGGACCCACAGCTGCTTTCCTTGTGTTTCCTGATCCTTCCCTGAGTCTTTAGTCACACATTTCCAGAAACTTCTCTGGGTTCCAAGACTAGGAGATCCTCTAGGACCTCATGGCCCTGCCATCTTTCTGACTTCTCACAGGACATTTTCTTCCCACAGATAAAAAACGAGGAAGCTACTCTCAGGCTGCAAGTAAGTATGAAGGCGGCTGATTCCTGAGCTCATTCGGGTATTGTGGTTGGGAGCCCATGGCGGAGCTCACCCAGCCCACAATTCCTCCTCTAGCGGCGTTTCCTGTGGGCTCTGACCAGTTTCTGTTTTTGTTCTACCCCAGGCAGCGACAGTGCTTAGGGCTCTGATGCGTCTCTCATGGCTTGTAAAGGTGGGATCCTGGGGGAGGGGCTGATGTGTGTGGGTTGTTGGGGGGAACATTGAGAACAGCTGTGTTATGGGGTTTCTTTGACTTGGATGGACTTAGCTGGTTTAAAGTGTGACTGATATAAAATTGTTCATGATTTTTTTTATATAGTGTGAGACAGCTGCCTTGTGTGGGACTGAGAGGTAAGATTTATACACACTCTCCGTTTGTGACTTCAAGAACCCTGACTTCTCTTTCTGCAAAGGCATCTGAATGTGTCTGTGTCCCTATAGGCATAATGTGAGGAGGTGGGGAGACAAGCCCAGCCCCGTGTCCACCATGACCCCTTCCCCATGCTAACCTGCATTCCTTCCCTGGTCACCTTTCCTGTTCCAGAGGCCTGGGGCTGGGATGTCTCCATCTCTATCTCTCAACTTCATGGTGCACTGAGCTGTAACTTCGTACTTTCCTGTTAAAATTAGAATCTTAATATAATTTATTTTGTCAGATTATTTCTATGAGAGGCAATGGGTTAATTAAAAGAAAAAATTACTGAAATTTCAGAGACAAAATAAATGCAAGACCTGAGAACCTTCCACAGTCCATGTGTTGCTTGTGTCGATTTGTTGCAGGGGAGGGAGTAGATAGAGCTGTGTCCAGTGGGTGCTCAGGCCACGGTTAGCTTTATGTGGTCACTGCTCAGCTGGGTCATCTTTGCAGCTGTTGACCTTAGCCCTTCAGTAGACCCTTGCTTGTCCCACCACAACCTATGATCACAGGGACATGGATGTCACCTATGGTGGTCTGCACAGATAAAAGTTCTTGTATCAGGAGACACATTTTCATTCCCCTGTCCCTCTCACCCTTCTTCCAGGTCTCTTCCTGGACTGTATTTTCTATCTTTTCCCCAACCTTCTTAAAGCAGATTCTGATACTTGCAGAAAGGCGGGCTCCTGTAGTTTCTCATCGTAGGTAACTTTCTGTTGGAACTCTTCTGCTCTCTCTCCTACTCTTCTTCCCGCCTGAGTCGTAGTAATCCTGGTGCTGTCTCCAGTCCAAACTCATGGATTTATAAAACAGAGTCTAACTTATATTCATATATGGTTGGAAAATTGGACCCGTAAGCCTAGCATTATCTTTCCTGAAGAGAAAAATATGGTTGTGTGCCACAGCGTGCAGGAGGGTTGGTGTGGGAGGAGGGAGGGAGGGAGGGCACACACGCAGCCCGAGTGAGAAAAGCTCTGGCAGCACTGATGTCAGTGTGAGATGATGTTGCTCTGTAACTACCAAAAAACAGCATTTGGCCAGAGGCTACATTAATAAAGATATTGCTTTTAGAATAGGGAGGTTCCCTACAGTGATCATTCAACTAACATTTGTTGTCTGCTAGGTATATGACTGGTTTTGCATTCAGAAAACATCATGAAAGTAAAAACAGAAAACTTTCCAGCCTTCCGGTGTATATGTTCTAGATGCAAGCTTGTCCAACCTATGGCTCACAGACTGCATGTGGCCCAGGACAGCTTCAAATGTGAGGATGCTTTTGCTAATCTGTGGTGGCAGATACTATAAAAATGAGGCATGTACATTTTCTTTCTTTTTTTGATTTTTTTTCTGCTCATCAGCTGTCATTAGTATGTTTTATGTGTGGCTCAAGACAATTCTTCCCATGTGGCCCAAGAAAGCCAAAAGACTGGACACCTCTGTAGGCAGATGATAGATACAGTATAAGCAGAGTAAGAGCAGAAAATGCTTGAGTGAGAAGGTGGCAAGTGCTGTGGGGCAGGTGATCCAGAGTGTGGGCTGTGGGCACAGGGGGGTGGCTGCTGTGCTGGGTGGTCAGCATGGGCCTCGTTGCAAATGTGACCTTTGAGTGAAGATTTGAGGAATGTGAGGAGCTGTCCCCAAGGATGACTGGGAAAGCTGTTTTCAGGCAGGAAGCTTCAGTGCAGATGCACTAGGGCAGGAAAGTGTCTGTGTTCCTGGAAGGAGGAAGAGGCCAGCAGGGCTGGACAGAGAGAAACTGAAATGAGGTCAGAGGTGTGGCCAGAGCAGGGAGGCCTGGAGGGGGTGGGAAGGGCTTTTTCATTTGCTATGAATGACATGGAGAGTTGAAGGACAGTTTTGAAAAGTGGGACATGCTGGGACTTATACTTTGAAAGCTTCTCTCCGGCTGCTGTGCTGAGAACAGAATTGAGAGGTGGGGGACAAGTGAGGCAGTAGGGAAATGCTGGGGAAGGAGCGCAGTATTCCAGGATGGAGATGCTGGTTACCTTGACTGGGGTGTGAGCAGGGGAAATGGTGGGAAGTGATGGGATTCCGGATGAATTTGAAGATGGACTTCACAGCACTTGCTAATGGATTATATCTGTGGTGTGAGAAAGAAGAATCAAGGACACCCACGGTGTTGGACCGAGTGAGTAGAAGGGTGGAGCTGCTGTCCGTGGAGACGGGGAGACTCTGGCAGGAGCATACGGAGGAGAGGGCATTGCAGGCATTCAGTGGAGGAGACATCTATGAGGAGTGCAGGTGAGGGGCCCGGATGCCTCTGCAGCTACAGCTTCACCACCCAGTTACTCTCCTGCTTCCACCCCCTGTGTCTCAGAGCCAGAGCACTGATTCTCCCCTGGGCTGTCTGCACAGGTAAATGGAAGTCAGGGAAGTTACGCTCTGCTGTTGGTTATAATAAGTCATGAATTATTGTGCTTTCTCAAATAAATAAATAATAAGAGAAGTTGTAACCAGAACACTTATTCAGAAGACTACAATAATGCAAACTTTTTTATTCATCTAAAGAAGGCAACAGAAGAAAAATAGTTGGGTCAAAAAGACATAATATTAGAAGGCAGCAAATGACAATGTACAGACTTAAGCCCAATGAGGTCAACAATGACATTAAACATAATGGACTCACACACTCCAATGACAAGTCAAATAGTGCAGAGGGGGAAAAACAAGTCAATACATAATTGCCTGTATTCTGTTTACAAAAGCCATAATTTCAGTAGCAGGTACAGAAACGCTGAAAGTAAAAGGATAGAAAAGAAACACCAGACACACATTCATGAAAACCACACAGAGATGCCATTTAGAAAAATTACAGGACATGGATCTTGTGAGACACAGAGTCCACGCAGGCAGCTCACAATGTATTTACTTTTTTTTTTTCAGAGACAGGGTCTGTTGCCCAGGCTGAAATGCATTGGTGATATCATACCTCACTGTAACCTCTAACTCCTGGGCTCAAGCAATTCTCCTGCCTCAGCCCTCCGAGTAGCTAGGACTACAGGTGTGTGCCCCTACACCTGGTTATAATGTCTAATTTTCTCATCTGATGTGGTGTGATCAAGGAAGCAATATTATACCATGTATTTGACTTGTAGTAAGAATACAACAAATATCAGGGAAATGAAGAAATAAAACCACTTTCTAGTTCAAGCCATGTCCACATTTACATTTGACAGATGAGGAAGAACATCTCAAACAAGTAAAGTAAAATAAATTGATTTACATCATCCAGAGCAGAATCGAGAACACATTCCCTGTGCTAAAGGAACAGAGCTCTACTGAGGTCATAGCCAGTATCATGAATTACTACTAGAATTGGAACTGACACATTTCAAGATATACTAAACAAAGGGTGTGCAAGGATTAACTGAATGCAGAGATAAAGGAAGAAAATTGACTTGTTTAAAAGATGGACAGAATCCTTTTAAAGTGACTTTATGTGGACCAAAGCATAAGATCCACAGACAATCTCATAGATGAGATGAAGTGTCAGGTGGGAAAGTGCCTAAGCGCAGCTTCCAGACACAAAGGGACCTCAAGATCCTGGGATATTTTTGGTTGTCACATGGGGATTGGTGGGAGGGGGTGAGTGGGGTGCTCCTGGCACAGCTCCCACAATGCATAGGACAGCCCACTCCACAAGGGACTCTCTGTCCCAAATTGTTAATAGTGCTGCTGTTGAGAAACTCGCCCCAGAGGTAAGTGCTGCAATGTCCTCACCATTTCACAGACGAAGAAACTGAGGCACCAGGAGGGAAAGTGTCAGTAGGACCAGAACTGCAGGTTGAAACCAGGCCAGCTGGCTGCAGGGTCTTGGCTCCCCTCGTTAGGTCAGGCACCCAGGAGTCAACCACAAACAACCCAGCTCCGCGGTGCCTTCATGGGTTGTGATCGCCCCCTGGTGTTGGCACTGGGCCTGTGGCTAAACAAGGCTTGCGGGAAAGGAAAAACAGGTTTGGGTAGGGGGATACTCCTTCAGGCTCTCCAGATTTCATGACTTACGTTCAGAAAAAATAATGTCCACCTTAATTATCTCTCCAATCTTGCTTTTCCCAGTCCTGACCAGTGTCCTCCCTGGACTCCATCAACATCGTCACCTGCCAGATACCCACCACCCACCATGCGAGGAGTGAAAAGGCCCCAGGACTATAGGACAAGACTAGGTTCTATCCCAGCCATCCCTCCCACCCCAGAGCTCTAGCTCCATGCCTGTAGCGCTTAGGCTTTTAACCTGGGAACCAGGAACCCACTCTCCCATGACACTGCATGCAGAAGTGATGTTACATGCACACATGACTTCCTTACAAGATATTGGCTATTAATATTCATCAAGTCAGTTGTGGCCCAAGACACAACTCCTTCCACAACAGCTTGTGATCCACTGAATTAAAGGAAGGGTAGAGATTGAGGGAGGCCCTAAGTCCAAATCTTCTACCACTTCTAGTGAAGTTCTGACAAGAAGTGCAAGGTACTCAACCTGCTCTGGGATACAGCAGGAAAGCAGAGTGTTCATGGATTTCAAATTCCATAAAAAGAATACCATTTTGGCAAAATATCCAAGTCATTTTCTTAAGCCCTAGGCAGCAGCTCAAAATAAACAACATCAAAAAACCAAAATCTTGGCCCTATTGAAATCATTGTAGCTATAAAACTTTGTGAGGCCTGTAGTTAGAGAGAAGGACAATTCATTTTGGGGCTGCAACAGAAAACCTACATCATATAGAGTTTTTCTCTATCATGAAGTTCCCCTGAAGGGACCTGCTCCCTTCTGCAGTGCATAGTGAGGCCATTTCTGTGTAAAAAGATATAATTTTCTTGGATTCCTGATGTGGACTCTACTGTACTCACTCTTTGAGATTATAGATGCCAACTTCATATTCGACATCTTTAAGTTAATTTTCTTAATCTAAGCAGAGAATTTGAAATTGTTTCTGAAGCAGAAAACCAGGGACTGACTATGTGAGTTCTCACCCCACTCTGTGGCTTCTATGCAATAAGCATAAGAGATTGTGGGTCAACAGAATTTGTAGCAAGGTAAACATAAACCCTCCATTTCAGCCTGTGTTTCAGCTTGTCTGTTCCAGTCTTGCCCCAGTCTTAACATTTTGAAATTTATAATTATAGTTGATTTTGATTTTATGAGAAGTCACATATATTAATTTCTGTTGGGTTTGTCAGTGAAAGCCTTCTCAAAACAACTATGGAGTAAAGACAGGTAAATAAATGCATGGTGCTCCCACGTGTCAGGGCTCACTGCATCTTACAAATGTATCAGCCCCACTCCAACACATGGCGCATCTCAAATGGTGCTGGAAACCTGGATATCCACATACAAAAGAATGATGCTGGACAAAATTCATACCCTTCCATTATACTCTTTTCAAAAATTAAGTCAGAATAACTCAAAGAACTAACCTTAAGAGTTGAACCTGTAAACCCCTTAAGAAAGGCTCGGCTCAGTGGCTCATGCCTGTAATCCCAGCATTTTGTCGGGCTGGGGCGGGCTGATCACCAGAGGTCAGGAGTTTGATACCATCCTGGCCAACATGGTGAAACCTTGTCTCTACTAAAAAGACAAAAAAAAAAAAATAGCCGGGCTTGGTGGCAGGCACCTATAATCCCAGCTACTCAGGAGGCTGGGGCAAGAGAAGTGATAGAACCTGGGAGGTGGAGATTGCAGTGAGCCATGATTATGCCAGCCTGGGTGACAAGCGTGAGACTCTGTAAGAAAACAAAAACAAACAAACAAACTGTAAGAAAATACTGAGGCAAATCTAATTGATAGTGGTTTCTTGGCGGGTGATGAAAAGCACAAGTAATATAAGAAAAATGACAAATTAGGCTGCATCAAAATTTAAAAACTTTTTTGCATCAAAGAACACTATTAACAGAGTAAAAAGAAAATGCACAGAATAGGAGGAAGTATTTGCCAATCACATATCTGATCAAGAATTAATATCCAGGATAGGTAAAGAAACACAATTCAGCAATAGCAGAACAATCTCATTCAAAAATGGGTAAAAGACATAAATAGACAATTCTCCAAAGAAGATATAAAATAAGGGCATAAAAATAAGGAATTCCAATAAGAATATATGCTAAACTTCTCTAGGCCAAGTGTTGGTGAAGATATGGAGAAATTGGAACACTTATGCACTGCTGGTGAGAGTGAACAGTGGTGCAGCCACCGTGGAAATGGTATAGTGGTCCCTCAGGAAAGTCAAAATAGAATTACTGTATAAGACAACAACGCCACTTTGGGGCATATACCCAAAAGAACTGAAAGCAGGAACTCACACAGACATTTGTACCCTCAGGCCCATAGCAGCACTATTCCCTCAGCATGTGGATCATCAGCAGATGACTGGGTAAATAACCCATGATGTACATGCATATGGAATATTATTCAGTCTTAAAAGGGAATAAAATTCTGATTAGATGAACTTCAAAACCACTATAAGAGAAGTAAGCCAGAAATGAGAAATAAATATAATATTTTACCTATATGAGGTAGCTAAAATTCATAAAAACAGATAAGCAAGTTCATAAAAAATTCATAAAATTCATAAAAAAATTCATAAAAACAGGTAAGCAAATTCATAGAAACAGAAAGTAGAATAGAAGTTACCAGGGGTTGGGGTAGGGAGGTTGGGCAGTTATGGTTCAATGGGCACAGTTTCTGTTTGGGATGATGAAAATGTTCTGGAAATGGATGTTGGTGGTGCTTACACAACACTGTAAATGTGCTTAATGACAGGAAATTGTACACTGAAAAAATGGTTAGAAGGTAAATTACATGGTATGTATGGTTTACCACAATTAAAAAATATATATCAACATTAAATCCAATCACAACTGTCATCGAGATTTTTATTATACTGGTGTTTCAACAAGCACATTGCTGTTGTGGAGGGAGGTCCTTGGAGTTCTTATGCCACCATGTCCTTTGGTGTCACTTCTCAGCCACTTTTAAATTGTGTTTATGCATCACAATTCCTGATCTGCCAAGTGCTTTCAGAAAAATTATTCACATGGCAAAAATTCAAGTAACTTATTCTTGGTGCTATACTCTATGGAGTTGATCTCAGAGAAAAGAATCAAACCACATTGGACCTCATAGATGGCAAAGGTAAGAAGTTGGAAGATGAGTAAGGAAATTATAACACAACCTGTCAAAGTATTTTATATGACTTTTTTCTTTGAATGCTACATGATTAATATTTTATAATGACTATACTGACTTACATGTACCAATGATTACAAATTAAAATTTCTGCTTTCCTTCTCATTTCTTTCTTATATATTTCTCTGTCTGTGTAATTATTTTTAGAGTGGACATTTTGGATAGTTCAGCAGTTTCATTTATACAATGATGTTTTGTTTTCGTCTTATTCATGAAAGATGGATTTGCCAGCCACAGATTTCTAGTTTGACGTGTTTACTTTCAGCTCTTTAATGATTATGTCTCTCCTGGCTGCTGTGGCTAACAGGGAAAAAACAGTTACATCTTAACCCAGTTGCTTCTTAGATGACCCGTGTTTCTTCTGTGGCTACTTTTTTTTTTTAATGAACAAGTGTAATTTTTTATTAAGATAGAACTGTTTTTATTAAAGAAATATATGAAAACGGTTAAGTAAAATCAAATGGCACCAAAAGTATTCCGATGAAAACAGCAGTCCTCCCAGTTGTTCTTTCCAGAGGCAAGCACTTTCCCTTCATCTTAGTTTTTCCTTCGGGTAGATACTTTCATGAGTTTTTCCACATTATTATTCTTTTTCAAGTCAATGCATATATATTAATACGTGTAATGTCAAAAAGCTTCTTCAGTTTATAATGCATCCTAACAATCCCCTGCCCCATCCTTCCTAATTCTCCAGAGCAATGACTTTTAACTCTTTTAACAATGTCTTCTATTATTTCTCACATAACTGCTTAATCATTTCTTGATTATTTTATACATTATATAGGAATTTCTTGATACAAAAGATGAGGATTTAGCTCTTACACCATCACTATCCTCATTTTTCCTCCCATATTGTCCCAAAGTAGTTACCAGATTTTGGGGCTAAGCAGTCATTCTGACTATGCACGTATTGTTCATTGTTGAGAAAAACAGCGTATTATACTCTTACTTTCTCTCCTGTACTTCTTTCTGCCCTAGAATTAAGGACTGCCTAACCAAGCCTTCCCCCTTGTTTTTATTTTTTACTTTTGCTTTTTCTTCAATAAACTTCTTTCCAAATATCCCAAATCTGTCAATAACCTATTATTATTTTTAAGAGAAGGGATCTCACTATGGTGGCCAGGCTGATCTGGAACTGTTGGGCTCAATCCATCCTGAGTAGTTGGGACAACAGGCCTGGACCATTCCACCCAGCTAATCTATTAATATTTTTACTGTTTCCTTTTAAAGCCAGCTCCATAGCTGGAATATTGTTTGTGCGGGAGCCTGTTTGCTGGATCCAAGTCATTCTCTGGTTTGTGTACTCCTTCATTTCACTGGAGTATTTTCTCTAATAGCTTCCCAAGAAAGGGTACATGGAGGTAACCCCTGAGTCTTTGCTTGTCTAAAGATGTATTATTTTACCTTCATCCTTGATTATTTGGCTGAATGTAGATTTATCAGTTGAAAATAATGTTCATTCTAGAATTCTGAAGACATGGTTCCATTGTTTTCAGGTTCTTTTTTGTGACAGGGTCTCTTCTGTTACCCAGGCTGGAGTGCAGTGACACAATCATGAGTCACTGTGGCCTTGAACTGCAGGCTCAGTTGATCCTTCCATCTCAGCCCCCTGAGTAGATGGGACTACAAGTGTGCACCACAATGCCCAGATAATTTTTTTATTTTTTTTGTAGAGATGGGGCCTCACCATGTTGCCCAAACTGGTCTCAAGTGATTCTCCTGCCTCGGCCTCCCAAAGCGCAGGAACCACAGGTGCGAGCCACAGTGCCCGGCCAGTTTTCCTTCTACTCTCTCTACTTCCTTCATTTCTCAAAAGCATCTCAAACTCAGTGAGCACAAAAGCAAAGTCAGACTCCATCAGAATATCCTGCTACTTCCCACTTTAAAATGTATCGTAAATCACAATTACTACATGCAACCCTTTGGTTCACACCACCATCATCCATCACTTGAACTTAGAATTGGTTTTCCTCCTTCTGTATTTTTTTAAATTATAAAATATTTCAAATAAACCATGTGTTGCTTTACACTTTTTACTACATAAAAAGAATGAATATCTGCTGGGTGCAGTGGCTCATGCCTGTAATCCCAGTACCTTGGGAGTCTGAGGGGGTTAGGTCACTTGAAGTCAAAAGTTCAAGACCAGACTGACCAACATTGTGAAACCCTGTCTCCACCAAAAACACAAAATTAGCCAGGCATGGTGGCGCATGCCTGTAGGCCCAGCCACTTGGGAGTCCGAGGAGGACAATCGCTTGAACCAGGAAAGGTGGAGGTTTCAGAGAGCCGAAGTCACACCATTGCACTCTAACTGGGCAAAAAGAACAAAACTCTGTCTAAAAAAGAAAAACAAAAGTATGGAGAGCTTCCGTACTTAAACATGGAATTGCTTTCAGTGTTTGGCATTCACTGTTCCCGTACATGCCAGCAGCTTATTACTGCAAACACCTGGGACTTGCTATGGAGCAGCTGAAGTACGTTCCACTCACACACAGGACAGGGAGCTGACAACCAAGGAGCGGGAGGTCAATACTCCAGCTTTCTCCCCTCCGTGTCCCTGTATCTCAGCAGTGTGGAGCTTGTTACCAATGAGAACCCGCTCACTGACTTTAAGCTGGTTTTCTTACCTTCTCAGTTCCATTTTTCCATACCTCAACTGATGATTTCTGGTATGATCTAGCAAATAAACTGCTTTCCCTGAAATGTCAGTCTTGGAGCCTTCTTTGGGCTCTCCAATCAAAGACAGAAATGTATTCATTTTCCCATCCCTGGACTTCCAGGTTGTTTTCAGTTTTTGCTGCTTACAATCAAGGCTGCAACATATCTCCACAAACCTCTGGATACCCAGGAAGGAAGTTTTCAGTATTTCCCAAGAGCAAAACTGCCCAGTTGAAAGGTATGTGCATCTTCTTCTTTAATTAATACTACCAACATTTGAAAAGCCCAACAATGTCAAGGCCTGCCATGAGTGCCACATGTGATGGGTGTGGAATGGCAGCTCACTGGAGCAGATGCTGGGGACTCAGTCGGGGTCTTGGAAGGCACTTGGTTTTAGCAAGAATGTTTCATAAATGGTATCTGATAGAGTCAAGATTCATGGGGAATAAAAATACATTGCTTAGAAATAATTATGCATAGATCTAAAGTCAACAAAAGTCTTTTTTTTCTAATGGAAAATACACACTTTTTTTCTAGGACAGGGGGAAAAACTTAAAATACACCAGAAACACCTTCATATTAATCATTCTCATATACTTCAAATTTGTACTTCATGCCTTTCTCCTCCTGGACATCAGAGAGAACACCCGGGTATTCTGGCAGAGTTTGTAAAACAGGACTTTCAAAGTCCTGCATAATCCTTGTCCCATATACTTTAAGATGGCCTGGGTGATTCATGGCTTCCTGACAAACAGATCTGTCACCAACTATCCAAATCACATCTACTTCATTTGCTGATTCTGGTTGTTTAGTAAATTTTAAGGCATCAGCCAGACTTCTGGCAAGAAAATGAGCCCCTCTTGGAGGTTCCTTGAGTTCTCTCCTGAGAACTAAATTAACTCTAGATTTTAAAGGTCGATTCTTCTCAGGAATGGAGAAGCAGGTCTTCCTCCCCATAATCACCAGATTCTGTTGACCTTTTACTGAAGAGGTTGTGGTCATCCTCTGGAAATACCTGAATTCATTCCCGAGCAGTGGCCAGGGCAGGTCCCTGATCTTACCAATGCCCCATGTTCTGGGACACAGTGACGATGCAGCTTAACAAACGAACCATGACAGCAGCGGTGAGCACCTCCGAGCCCACTTGCTGTGGCTACTTTTAAGATCACCGTTTCTCTTTAACATCTGAAGTTCCGGTGCTGTATGAGCCACTGAGCCCAGCCTGTGGTCTTTTGGTTCACTAAGTGGCTTAATAAGACAAAGTTGGTTTGAGCCAATACTTCTGGCATGTTTGTTTTCATTTGTAATAGAAGCTTTCTCTGAATCCATCCCCAGGAGGTGAATTGGAAAACTGCAATCATAGCCAAAACTAGAAAATACTGGAAGTAGCCAACGTTTGTCTTCATTATGTTTGTCTCCAATTTTTACTATTGTTCTATTTTTTCCAGCCAGTCAACAGTAGTAGCTGAAAAGAGAGAGGTCACTGATGAAGAACACGGCAGGCACAGAGAAAAGGACAAGTATGCGGAGCTTTGCTGTGTATCTGTCAGTTCATTCTACTCCTCTAAAACGTGGCGTTCTCAGGACTTGATGTCCTCCAGGCCTCCAGATGAAGGTAGTGCTCACCCTGAGAGCCAGCTGGACTCACCTCTTGTGTGTAACTGCACAGCCACAGCATCTGGGGGACTTGTCCTGCACTTCTGGAATCATCTTTCTTGGTCATGGTGGCTACTGCTGCATTGTCCTTCTGAGGTAGGTGAGATCGGGTGTTCACAGCCTCCCTTAAAAGGAAACAAGAGACTTGTCAGGTTGATGGAGAGAACAAGCTGTTCCACAGTGCACACACCATGTCCTAAGCTTGTGGTTAGAACATCCTGCAGCAAGGAGGTGGAAGAGCAGAAGGGAAAAGTCTCCAAATCTGTGCAAGCACAGAAACCCACGATTAGTGTCCTTGGGCTGACCTATGCTCATTATAATAATAGAAACACATCCCTGAGTGTGAAGTTAAGATGCTAATGAGACATGAGATGTATGTGCTAGAGTGCACAACCGCAGTGCACGCAGGCCCAGGAGACCACAGACATGCTTAAAACAATACCCCTTCCCACCTCTTCATGAATAATCATGTAAGACTCCCATGAGGGAAAGGTAGTGTCTCTTTTTTTTTTCTTTTTGTTTTTTTTTAGAGACAGGGTCTCGCCATGTTGCCCAGGCTGGAGTGCAGTGGCTATTCACAGGCGCAATCCCACTACTGATCAGCATCGGGAGTTTTGACTTGCTCGTTTCCGACCTGGGCCGGTTCACCCCTCTGTAGGCAGCCTGGTGATCCCCTGCTCCAGGGAGCTCAACATATTGATGCCGAACTTAGTGTGGACACCCGATCGGCATAGCACACTATAGCCCAGAACCCCTGGGCTCAAGCGATCCTCCCACCTCAGCCTCCCAAGTAGCTGGGACTACTGGCATGCGCCACCGTGCCCAGCGGTACTGCCTCACTTTTGAGTAGCCTGCTCTGATCAGCTGTCAGAGTGTACTTTCATTTTGCAATAAACTCTCTTGCTTACTTTTACTTTGGACTTCCTCTCAAATTCTTCTGTGTGACAGAGTCAAGAGCTGGAACTGGCCCACTGGCAACACTTCCTCCCTTTTCCTTTCTTTCTGTAACTTGTTGCTAGGGATAACTTTGCCCCTGCCGGCAGCATGCCCCTAGGAACTGAGGATGGCGCACTGTGGCTGGTGTCCTCCTCGGCTTGGCCTTGGGTCACTAAGTGCAGCCCATGGTAGGATGTTCTTGGAATGAGTGGCACTGCCTTGTGCAATGGTCCCCGTGGGGTTGGCCCACAGGTGCCAGTATCTGTGGCATTTTCACAACTCTTTAAAAATACTCAAGAATGTACAGAGGAGAGCAGTTCTAGGGCGTGACCTGTGTCCCCCACCTGCTCATCTGCATGGCAGTGCGTCTGACGCTGTCAGAAATGAAAAATGCCGCTGCCCCTTTGCAAAGCACTACTTAGTTTTTCTCCTCTTGAAGGTGGTGGCACGATGCCCAGGTTGAGATGGACGCAGGAGTCAGCATTCCAAAGTAAAAAGAGAGACTTTCACAGAAATACCCAAGCTTTTCAATGTGAATGAACAGGACTTCTACCTTCTGGCAACCGTGGATTTCTCGTTGAGATGTTTCTAGTTTTCAGAGTGGTTTTTCCTTTATGCAGGTAGTTTATATAAAAAAAAGGAAAAGACAGAAAAGGAAAAGCAGGAGAAGGTGTATGGGGAGCTGGGACCCTGGGCCTGTGCAGGTGAGGTACAAGGTGCTTCTGGCGAGGCTGCCACCATTTGGGGCACTGGCACATTGGGGCATGGCAGGGCCTGCCTTCCTGATGATTTTGTCTGTCCCAGTTGCTCACTGGAAGTTTTGCAATGCCCAGAGTTTTGTTCTGATGGCAATTTTAAAAAGTATTATATTAGGCCAGGTGGCTCATGCCTGTAATCACAGCACTTTGGGAGGCCAAGGTGGGAGACTCATCTGAGGTCTGGAGTTTGAGACCAGCCTGACTAACTGTAGGGCTAAGGGCCCCACAGGGTTGTGCAGTGTCCATTATGCTGTGCTGAGGAGCAGGATCCAAGAAATAAAGAGACAGGACACAGAAGTACAAATAAAGCACAGCTGAACTCAGGGGGCTATGCCACCTCTAAGCATAGACAGACAAGGCCCCAAATGTCCAGAAGTGTGTGTATTTACTGGGTATAGGTCAGAGGGCAGGATAGTGAGTGAAGTCATCTTTAAGGATAGTGACAGGGTAGTGAGCAATAAACAAGAGATCCGCCCCCATTAGGTGACCTAGGCTAGGAGGTGGACAGTGTGTAGCAAGGGGTCCAACCCCATTAGGTCACCGAGGCATGGAGGTGGGCTGTGCATGGTGAAGAGGGTGCAGTGTGCAATATCTCTTATCTATGGGCATGCTACTTCCAAGAATATCTATAGGAGGATGCTTTAAGTCACACAGCAGTGACAGAGCTGTCAGAGACTACCGCCACCTGCTGGCAGATTCCAATGAATTCTATAGGAGGATGCTTTTGAGCCAGCACAGTAGCAAGAGCAGATAAAGTTCACAGTCACCAAGGCATGAGTGTCAGGAGGGGTTTGGAGCCCTGGGATGATCGAGGGATTGCTGGTCTGAGGGCAGCCGTTCACAAGAACTGGAGCAAGGTCCTACAGCTCCTTTGTCAGGATGAGTGGCCCTTGCACCAAACCTGCCATACAGCTGGTATCTTTACGATGCTGAACGCTGCTGCCTGGGCCATGGGTTCTTGTCCTGGTGTAACTATTTTTCCCTTAAATCATGCTCTGCACCAGGTCTGCTCTAGACATTCCTCCGACTATAAGCTGCTTATTCCTTAATTCATCCTCTGTACCGTGTCTGCTCTAGGCATTCTTCTGATTATGAACTAAGATATAGTTACCTGTATGTATAGGGAAATAACAGAATAGTAAGATATTCTTTAGGCACTCATTCTATGAACTAACGTATGATTATATATAAAGGATTATATAAAAGGAAATAACTGAGTAGTAACACTATAAGCTGAGATATTCTTCAGGAACTAATTGTGCCAGGATTCTGCTTAGCTCTACTTCCTCAGTGCTTATAAGGGGGTTTATCCACAATTAACATGGAGAAATCCCGTCTCCATTAAAAATACAAAATTAGCCGGGCATGGTAGTGCATACCTGTAATCCCAGCTACTCAGGAGGCTGAGGCAGAAGAATCACTTGACCTCAGGAGGTGGAGGTTACAGTGAGCTGAGATAGTGCCATTGCACTCCAGCCTGGGTGACAAGAGAAAAACAATGTCTCAATATACATATATTACCATATATATATTACACGATTTTATCCTTTTTGAAAATAGCTAATAAAGCTTTCTGGCTAAGTTGTTAGTAATGATAATCTCTCTAATGTGCTTAAAGGCGGCCAAAGCTGCAGGGTTCCCACCCTCACTGGGTACCTGGGCTTCCCTGCTTGTTCTGTTTTCAAGTGTCTTTGCCTGTTGGTTGCCCCATGACTGCTGACATCACGCCTTTAGGAGGAAACCACACTCTTCCTTGCCCATTGAGGGTTGGAAAACTGGATAATTAGGCTGGATGAAGAGAGGAGATACCATTTGCTCTGCGTGGGCACCATCGTCACCTGCACTTGAAAGCGAGGCTGAGGTGCAGAAGGCACAAAATGTGGCCACATCTCTCAGCTGGCAAGTGGCCCAGGGGTAATGTGAGCCTGAGTGGGCAACTCTGTGACACAGGACAGGGTGCATTGCAGCGTTGGCCACTGTGACTGCAGGGCCAAAAGGAACCAGGGCTGAGAGAAACCTGGAGACATGCTGGGGTGGGGCCAGACCAGGGCCTGGAGAGAGCCTCCACTGCCCTCACAGGGCCTGGGGGAGACGTACCGAGGAGGGGGCACCTCCCCCTCTCCCCTAGCTTTCCTGAGCCTTAGCATTGTCACCCAGCCCACATTCATGTCCCCAGTGTCCACCAGGTACTTTTCATGTTTCTCCTCCTTTATCTTCAGAACCTCTCCATGAGGTCAGTGTTGGATTTGCATTTCTGTAGTTGAGGGAAGGACTCAAGCCTGGACAGTTCTTAGGAATGGGTCCACAGCCAGTGACTGGAGCCACACTTGAGCCCCAGTAGCTCAGAATTCTGAGACCAGAATGTTCTGAGTTCTGAGTTGTTGGGCGGGCAGTGCCCTGTGCCAGCTGTACCTGCCCACTACAGGCTGCCACCCAAGACAGGTGACCAGAACAGGAGAGCATTGCTCAGAATCCAAGACATGAATTTCTTTCCCTGGGCCAGGCCAGGACCCAGGCGAAGCTGGCTGAGGAGCCAGGTGCTTCCTGGCAAGGAAATGTGTCCCACATCTGACGATCCAGAAGTCACAGCTGCTCAGTATTGAGTTTTGAGGGGTGGGGAGGGGGCGGTTATGGTTTGAAAAGCAGAATTCTGCTAAGGGGCTTGTTAAAAATTTCTGATTCAGTAGGTCTGGGGCAAAACTTGAAAACCGCATTTCTAACAAGCTCCCGGGTAATTCCAATGCTGCTTGTACCAGGACCCCACTTTGAGAACCACCACCCTAAGGCAATCTAGTTTGATTTCTAGTATGAGAAGAGGGCTGGAAAGCAGAGGTGTAGTATCAATGAGTTCATGCCTGGCCCATCCTGGAGAGCTCCCCACCCCAACGCTGCAGCATTTGATTTCCTTGGCATCATGGGAATGACAGACACCCAGGAAGGGACTGAATGTGAGGCAAGGGGCCATCCAGAGGCTTGACTTCACACAGCACCTGGGGCTCCTGCCACTCCACAACTGGCCCCCACACCCTCAGTCCTTCTCACCCCTCACACACTGACCAGGCTTGTGCTACTGACTTTGGCTGTTTCGGCCTGGGATATGACCCTAGGAGCTCTCAGTGGTAACTTCTGATCCAAATACATGGTGATCTAGAATGACAAGGACTTAGAATGTGCTGGTAATGAGGACCTTGAAAATTTGCCAAATGGAGTCAATTATGTGCCCTTCAGAAGAATTATCAGTGTTCTCTTTTCTAAGTACAGTATCACATCCTTGAGAGCACATGGACAGTAGAGGGCGTTCTGAGCCCACTGAAGCCACAATTGTCAAGTTGGACCCCCCAGAATCCCTTGTAGATTGGGCTTCATCATTTATACCAAGATTTGGCCAAAATTTCCTTCACCCAACCAATTGCATTTGTTAATTAATCATGCTGTCATTTTGCCTTTTAGTGAATGAAAGTCAGACATGTAAAGAGAGGTAGTGCAATTAAAAAGAAAACAGCTTACTGAGTTAAAGTGCTAGTAAACATCCTTGTTTAAGCGGTGATATAATGTTTAGAACTTTGTATCTTAAGGAAGGTAAGATAATTATTTCTATTAGAGTTTTTTAAAGTTTTTCATTTGAGGCGTTTGGCTTTGTTTGTTTTGTCTCCTTTGGAATTGTCTTTTATTTTATGTTTTGACTTGGCTCAAAATTCAAAAGGCTAAAAGTCTCTCAACCTGTTCCACCTCTGACGGGCAGCCACTGATATCACTATCCTGCTTATTCTTTCAAAGTCATTTTATGCATATGCAAGCAAATATAAACATACACGTATATATTCCTTCTACATTTTCACACAAATTTTAGCAAACTACATATGCTTTTCTGCACCTTACTTCTATCCTTCACATTGTATCATGGAAACTATCCCACGAAGCAATATCAAGAGCTTCACTACATCTTTCTTTATTTGTTTTAAATTTTTGTGGTACTCCATTGCATAGATATGCAAAAATTTCTTTTAATAGAGATTACTTTTTTTGACTGCATTGCTTTTTAACTAGCCCCTCCTGATAGGTATTTGGATTATTTCTTTCAGGGAACAATTGAACATCATGTAGCATCATGTGGGAAGCGTGGAGTGATTCCACTCCTACATGCGTATTCTAGGGGAGCTCACATATTCCTGGGACCAGAAAGCAATGTCCCAGCATGTTCATTGCAACAATGTCTGTAGTAGAGGCAACCAAAAGGTCAGTGAAGAGGGAAGAGATAAATTGTAGCAGATTTTTCCTGTTCAATACTACCCAGCAATGAAATCAAATAAACTATTTGTATCAACATGGATTCATCTTATAGACCATGTTATCTGCAAGCAAACAAATGATAAAATCAGCAAGAAACAGTTTATACAAAGTCTAAATGCAAGGCCAGGAGCAGTGGCTTACACTTGTAATCCTAGTACTCTGGGGGGCCAAAGTGGATGGATTGCACAAGCCCAGGAGTTTGAGACCAGCCTGAGAAACATGACAAAACCCACCTCTACAAAAAATTCAAAAATTAGCTGGTCATGGTGGTGCTCACCTACAGTCCCAGCTACTTGGGAGGCTGAGATGGAAGGATTGCTTAAGCCTGAAAGGTCAAGGCTGCAGTAAGCGGAGACAGAGCCACCGCACTCCAGCCTTGGTGACAGAGCAAGACACTATGTCAAAGAAAAGTCTAAAAACATGTTAAACAAAAAGATTGTCTAAAACTTATTAAAAATATAGAGACATGCAGCAAATTTGACACACACATCCACCAGTAGTTCTTGCTTTGCTCAGCACAGTATTGGATGAAACACAGGCATATCGGAACTGTGGAAAATCAGGGCTATCTACATATATTGCTATGATTTTTTTGTATGCTACATATAGCCAATAATATTAAAATGTCACAAATTGACAAACCTGGGTGGTGGCTTCACAAACATTTCTTATAATTCTCTACTCTTTCTTCCAAGTAGATTACTTCAAAATATACTTTGTGAAGTAAATCCACAGGAATTGAACAAAATATAAAAGGAGTTATTGAGTATAAGGAAAGCTCCAGAGAGGTAAAGACAGATGGAGAGATGGTAACACTGAGCACGTTAGTGACCTCCACAGTAACAGATTTCCTGGAGGAGTGTGAGTGAGGACAGAATAAAGTGGATAGAAAATAAAAGAGGGATGAGGGAGTGGGGACTCCAAGGAGTAAATGTGTGGGCGGGGTGTGGGCCAGACTGGGAGGTGCAGTTTGGTTCTGAACGTTCTGTTTGAGATCCAGCACTTAGAGAAAGAGAAGTCACATTTATTTGGCTCCTTCCACAATCTTTAGAGGAATCTTCTGAAGCATAAAAAAAGAAGATATATGAATGGCCAATAGTCTTCAGAGAAAAATGCTCAATAAAACCATAGTGAGAAACCACTAAACATCTATTAGTATGGCTAAAATTAAAACTATTAATAACTATATGTTGGCAAGGATGCAGAACGGTGCTCTCATCTATTGTCTATAGGAATATAAAGCAACTACTCTGAAAACCAGTTTTGTATCATGTAATAAACTTAAACAGATGAGTACTCCATGGCTAGCATTTCCATTCCTGGGTATTAACTGAAGAGAAATGAAGAGTATGTCCTAGAATCTCTGTACAAGAATGTCCATGTGGCCTGTACTTAATGATTCACTTCTATCTGATAGAGTAACGTTAATATAACACTTTATGACTCTTGCTGTACAACAAAAAACTCACTGTAGCTTTCACCTTTGCTCTCTCTGTCTCTGGGATCATGAACTCTGGGGGAAGTCAGCTGCTGTGCCATAAGCAGACTGGTGAAAAGGTACACGTGGCTAGGAACTGAGTCATCCTGGAACCAGACAACAAGGAACTGAGGCCTTTTCCAATAGCTGTGTGTAAGAGCCATTTTTCATGCAAATCCCCAGCCCCAGTTGAGCCCTCAGATGATGCAGCACTGTCTGACAACTGGACTGCAACCTTGTGAGAGGCCCTGAGCCAGAAGCACTCAGGGAAACCTCTCCTGGATTTCCAGAATCCAGGAAATTCTCTCATGGATATTAGGAAGGTAATAAATATTTGTTGCTTTGAGCTGTGAGGTTTCGGTAATTTATTATGTGGCAGTAAAAAATTATTGCAGCTTCATAAGAGAGGATGAATTATTGCACTTTAATTTTCATTTGCTCTAAATTTATTAGTATTATCATCATCATCATTATTATTGAGACAGGGTCTTACTCTCACTCAGACTGGAATGCTGTGACAGTCTTTTATGACAGCTCACTGCAGCCTCTACCTTCTGGGCTCAAGTGATCTTCCCACCTCAGCTGTCTGAGTAGTTGGCAGTACAGACATACACCACCATGCCTGGCTAAAATTTTTATACTTTTGGTAGAGACAAAGGTTTTGCCATGCTGCCTAGGCTGATCTTGAACTCTTGAAATCCAGCTCTTTTCCTGACTCTGTCTCTGAAAGTGCTAGAATTACAGGCATGAGCCACCACATCCAGCCTAAATTAATTATGTTAAATATGACATTTGGTTTTAAGAGGTGAGAAGAATTTCCAGGGCTAAATACGATGTATTTTATTATCGTTCTCAATGATTGCTTTATTTGAACTTCAATTTCCAAGTGTGTCCCAATTAAAGTCAAAAGAAAGACCCCGGCCATGCTAGGCGGATTCTATCATTGCCCCATGATAGACGTGTGCCCCTGCTTATTCACCTGACCCAGTTATTCAACCAACAGTAATGTAAGTGCTGCCTTGAGGGTATTTTTACATATATAGTTGAGATCCTAAATCAGTTGACTTTAAGACAGGGACTCTACTGGGTCGGGCCATCCTCATCTGGTGAGCCCTTGAAAGGACTGGATTCCCTCTGAGCATAGAGATTCACAGTATGAGAGGGATTCAGCGTGAGGGGTTTCCTCCACTGTGTGGCAAAGAATGCTGGTGGGCACCAGGAATTGATAGAAGCCTCTCTCTACCTTGACAGCAGGCAAGGAACAGGGACCTCAGTCCTACAACTGCCAGAAACTGAATTCTGTCGCCTCTGCATAAGCCTGAAGGAGGCCCTCAAAATGAAAACACAGCTTTGGGAAGCCCTAAACAGAGAACCCTCCAATCATGCCCAGATTTCTGACTTAGAAAGTGTAAATAGATAAATAAGTGTTGTTTGGTCAGGTGTGGTAGCTCACACCTGTAATCCTAAGGTTTGTGGGAATGACGGAGGAGGATGACTTGCAACCAGGAATTTGAGACTAGCCTGGGCAATTTGGGAGACCCTGCTCTCTACAAAAAAGAATTTTTTTTAAATTTAATTGGGCGTGGTGGCACTTCCCTGTAGTCCTATCTAGTCTAGAGACTGAGGCAGGGGGACCACTTGAGGCAGAAGTTTGAGGCTGCAGGGAACAATGATCACGCAATTGCACTTCACTTTAAATGACAAAGGGAGACTCTGTCTCTACAAATGAATAGATAAATACAATAAATGTGTGTTGCTTAAAGTCAATGTTTGTGATAGTTTGTTATGCAGTCATATAAAATTCATACACAGGCTCAACAGACACATGGAATGAATTTAGGAATTGAAATGCACCCTACATGCTTAAAATAAAATATTTCCTTTCTCTGGTATTTTTCATTTTATAATTTTCTGTGATACAATTAAATTTTAATACTATCATATTTCATTCAACCAGTCAACAAAAATTTAGGCCCTAAACTGAACCAGGTATGCCCTCATATGCTCACCTGCCTGGCATTCTAGAAACTTCACAAGACTGAGGCAGAGCCACTGAAGTGTTTTAGGTGGAAAAATGACACACTCTGATTCACATTAACAAGACCACCGTGGAGAGAACAGTCACGTAGCTGATAATGGAACAGTACTAGAGCCACAATTCAGGAGTGACATGGTGGTGGGGACTGCAAAGGGGAGAGGAGGGCCTGAGGGATGAGAGGGTTGGAGGGAAGGGCTGGAGAAGCAGGGGGTGAGGAGGAGCAGAGGGAAATAATTCAGAAGCAGCAGAATTCTTAGGTTTAAACACATCGTTTTACAGATTTTTAGTATATCCATCTAGAGAGCGTAGCAGGGTGTTCCTTACATTTGGCCTTTAACACCATGCGTGGGAATGCCTAAAAACAAATTGCTTTATATGTTTTATTTTTAAGTTTAATAAAATATTAATTGTTCCAATAAAATATACACACCACTTAGATGTGAATACTTTGTAAAAAATGGCACTGCATGAGCGCTGGTGAGGGGCATTGTGACTGCATTGAACACTTGCAACTGTGAGGTGAATGAAGTCTGTACTGGCTCCTGGTTGCAACATACGGTAACACCGTGTGCTACTTTGTACTGAGGAGATGTCCTGGACTCACACAGAAACTCAGGTCTATGGAATGAAGGTAATTTTAAACTACAACAAGAGTCACAGATACACAGTCTGGGAAAGCAAAACATAGGAGCTCTGCGAGTTGTCAGTTGTAATACATTTAGACACATTTATATATCAACGGGCCAAAGTAACCTTTTTTACACATAAGATTCCTTATTATTCAGGAGTTACCAAAATTCTACTACTCACTGCAGCAAATACAAAGGAAACTGGTCTCTATTTTATCTCATGCGCTCAGGCACTACTTTTCCAGATTAAAAACAAAAACAAACAAACAAACAAAAAACCCTGTCGCTACACCTCCATTCCCAGGGCAAGCTCACTCTCTGGCACCAGGCTCCCCGGGGTGAGTTTTCTTCTAAAAGAACCCAGGGGAGTCCACGTATGGGGGGGAGGCAGAAAGTCCAGTTCACGGACAGGGATTCCAGGATGAAAAGTGAAGGGGGTGGGACTAGGTCCATGCCCAGGGTTTCTCCTTGGTTTCTTAGCCGCTGGTCAAAGACTCAGGGAGATACTGAGACAGAGCATTTCGTGCAGGAGGAGCGGGGTCTGGGCGAAGTCCCAGGGCCCCAGGCGTGGCTCTCAGGGGGTGTCTGCATTGGGGAGGTGCAGCTTTGGGGATTCCCTACATTCCTGCAGATTCCCTTCTGCCTCTCTCCACATATGTGAGGTCCTTCTTCCTGGATACTCATGACGCGTGGCCAGTTCCCATTCCCATTGGGTGCCGCGTTTCTAGAGAAGCCAATCACCGTCGCTGCGGTCCTGGTTCTAAAGTCCCCGCGGACTCACCGGGACTCAGATTCTCTCCAGACATCGAGGATGGGGTCAGGGCCCCCCGAATCCTCCTCCTGCTGCTCTCGGGGCCCTGGCTCTGACCAAGACCTGGACGAGTGAGTGCGGGATCGGGAGGGAAATGTCCTCTGCCTCTGGGAGGAGGAGTGAGAGGCCCGCCAGGACGCAGGTTGCTGGTAGCCGCGAAAGAGAAGGTTTGGCGGGTCTCAGCTCCCCCTCGCCCCCAGGCTCCCACTCCGTGAGGCATTTCAGCACCTCTGTGTCCCCCCCGGCTGCCGGGAGCCCCGCTTCATCGCGGTGGGTTACCTGGGGGACAAGCAGCTCCTGCGGTTCGACAGCCACGCCGCGTGTCACAGGATGGAGCCGCGGGCGCCGTGGGTGGAGCAGGCGGGGCCGGAGTATCGGGAGGAGGAGACTGGGAATGAAGGCCCAACACAGACTTTCCGAGTGAACCTGCGGACCCTGCACGGCCGCTACAACCAGAGCGAGGCCGGTGAGTGACCCCGGCCTGGGGTGCAGATCACGCTCCCTACCCATCCGCTACGGATGGCACGGGTCCTACCGAGTCCCTGGTCCGAGATCCACCCTGAGACTGCGGGACCCGCCCAGACCCTCCACGCAGGAGAGCCCCAGGAGCCTTTACCGAGTTTCATTTTTAGTTTAGGCCAAAATCCCCAAGGGTTGGTCGGGGAGGGGGAGGGGCCGGGGCTCAGTGGGCAGGGCTGACTGTGGGGGCAAGGCCAGGGTCTCACACCTTCCAGAGGATGATTGGCTGCGACCTGGGGCCAGACGGGCACCTCCTCGACGGGTATGAACAGTTCGTGTTCTATGGCAAGGACTATGTCATCCTGAATGAGGACCTGCGCTCCTGGACCGCCACGGACACGGCGGCTCAGATGACCCAGCGCACGTGGGAGGCAGACAAATATCCAGAGCAGGTCAGGGACTACCTGGAGGGCGAGCGTGTGGAGTGGCTCCTCAGATACCTGAAGAACAGGAAGGAGGTGTTTCTCCTACTACAATGGGGAATCCTCCCATGGTAACAGGTGTTAGTAACATGGTTCCCTTAATCGTGGGCAATCTCCCCTCTAACATAGGATCAAGAGTTCTAGCCCAAAATTTAACTATGATGCCCCAAACTTCCTTGGGTTCAGGACAAACTTGGCAATTCCCGATCATAGTACACCCTCCTACTCAGGGGACACAGGTATTGCCAATGGCTGATAATCAGACTAATACCCCCGGCTCTCCCTGCAGCACCGTTACAACACACTCAAGCTCGTAATTTTGATGCACCAGCGGCAGATGAAGCAGAACTGCCACAGCAGCTGTTACAGCCCCAAGCAGCTGCCCAGCGCCAGCCATACATCAACCTCTGAGGTCTCCCCCAAGACTGTTACAAATTTGCTTTCAGGGCGCCCTCCATGAACAATGTTGCCCCAGCAATGAGATTCCAATGGAAGATCTTGCCACAAGGCATGATTAACGGCCCCACAATTTGTCAGTTCTATGTGGGGAAAACGCTGTTCCCATTTAGAACTCAGTTTCCCCAATGCTATTTGATCCACTACATGGACGATATTCTGTGTGCAGCTCCTACACGTGAGACTCTTGTTTCAGTGTTCTCTATGCTCAGGGAGGTCATTACAGCAGCTGGCCTGACTATCTCCAGGGAGAATATCCAACTGTCCACCCCTTATCAGTATTTAGGAATGCGGCTTGAGGAGCGCACAGTTAAGCCACAGCTGGTGGAACTGCGGAGAGATGGGTTAAAAACTTGGAATGACTTCCAAAAACTCCTCGAAGACAAAAATTGGATTAGTCCAGTATTAGGGATTCCTACCTATGCGCTTTCTAACATTTTCCCCACCCTGAGAGGAGATCCTAACCTACACAGCAAACACAGCCTGTCTCTGGAAGCTGAACAAAAACTACCTTTTGTAGAAAAAAAGAATCTGAGAGGCTCAGGTTTTTAGGATTCAATCCTCTTTGCCTTTCACTATTTTGATTTTTGCTACCCCTCACTCCCCTACGGGGGTAATTACACAAAATGATAGCCTTACTGAATGGTGCTTCCTGCCTCATGCTGCTGAACACTGTCAGTATATTTGGATCAACTTTCTACCTTAATAGGGCTGGCTCGTAATAGGCTATTATGTCTGACAGGCTTAGAAGCACACAGGTTGGTTGTCCCCCGCTCACAAGAACAAGTTCGCCAGGCTTTTATTCACTCCACCTCCTGGAAGCTTAATCCGGCAGGATTCCCGGGTGTCATTGACAACCATTACCCCAATGTTAAACTTTTCCAGTTCCTTCACCTAACTTCTTGGATATTGCCAAAAGTTACACAAAATGCCCCCCTAGAGGGAGCGGTGACTGTTTTTACTGATGCTTCCTCTAATGGCATGGCTGCATACACTGGCCCCAAGGAAAGGGTCTTGCATACCCCAGCTGTTTTGGTTCAGTGAGCGGAACTAATTGCAGCCTCGGAAGATTTTCCAGGTCCTTTAAACATTGTTTCAGATCCTGCTTATGCAGTTCATGTTACTAGTAACACAGAAACTGCCTTTGTCAAATTTCATCTGATGATTTGCTTCGCTCACTGTTCTACGCTTACTAACAGTTGTACGGTCTAGGACCTCTCCCTATTATATTACACACATTAGAGCTCATACCTCTTTGCCTGGCCCGTTAACCACAGCTAATTCCCGAGCAGACACCCTTGTAACAACCGCTCTACCGGAAGCCCGCAACTTTCATGAATTAACTCACGTTAATGCTTCAGGTCCTAAGGACAGGTATGCTATTACATGGAAACAGGCAAAGGGGATCGTCCGCCATTGTCCCTCCTGCCAGGTTGTCTCTCTTCCCTCACAACCAGCTGGTACAACCCTAGAGGTCTCACTCCCAATGCCCTATGGCAAATGGATGTGACCCACTATCCTGCCTTTGGAAAAGTTTCTTTTGTTCATGTCTCTATAGACACATTTTCCCATTTCGTATGGGCTACCTGCCTAACAGGGGAATGAACTGCCCAGATTAAATGGCATATGCTCTCATGCTTCGCTGTGATGGGCATACCTGCAAAACTAAAAAATGATAATGGACCGTGATATGCCAGTATGTCATTTCAACGTTTTCTAGAGGAATGGAATATTCAACACACCACCGGCATTCCTTATAATTCACAAGGACACGCCTTGGTAGAAAGGGCTAACAGGACCCTCAAGTAACAGTTAAATAAACAACAAAAACTAGATGACAAGTGATTGTTTTACTCCCCAGGTCATATTGCATCTAGCGTTGTTTACTTTAAACTTTCTTAACCTTAACAGGTCTCAACCCTACACAGCTGTGGAACAACATTTTACAGCAGTTCAGCATAACCCTGTAAAGGGAAACAAGTGTGGTGGAAAGACTCATCCACTGCAAAATGGATGTCAGGTACTCTGATAACTATGGGCTAAGGATTTGCTTGTATTTCCACAGATAACTCTCCTGATCCTGTTTGCATTCCATCATGGCATCTTAAGCTCATCCCTGAGGAACAACATGAGCTCCCACTGCCATCCCCGCGGAAATCACAGGAGAGCCCCAAATCCGATGGACCAACTTCTGGATGACCATATTGTCCATCTCCCTAATCATAACTCTTCTGGCTGCCATGCTTCTCACCACCACGGCAGTTTCCCCCAACCTCCTCCCCCTCCTCCCCCTCTTCCCCATTCTCCTCGCCATCCTGTTAATGAAAGCCCACTTCATACACCTCTCACTTTTACTCAAATTTATCAACTTGTGTATATGGCTTGTCATACTACAGAACGGTGCAATATTCCACCTACTCCCAGCCATACTCTCGCTGCTGCTCTTATACTTTTCTCTCCAATGGGATCCACTGCTTTTGTATTTCCCGACTCTGGTAATTTTTCCTACTGGGCATATATACCTTCCCCCCCCCCCCCAGTAAGCTCTGTTTCTTGGATGGACTCTTCCATAGAAATCTATACTAACAGTAGTGCTTTCCTGCCTGTCCCTAATGACAACTGCGTACCTGTTCATCAAAACAAAGAAGACACCCCTTATAATGCCTCTAATGGATTTAAATTTCCTCCTCTTTGCCTTGGGCTCACTCCCAGCTGTCTCCCTATTGGTCCCCAGGCATGGATGTGGATTGTAATGCTTCTTTCCAGACCCAGTATATGTTTATTTCATTTTCTCTTCGCCTATCAGTCCCACACCTATCATAGCCTTTGCTTGTCTGTCATAACAACAACAACAACAAAACGGCTACCTGCTTGCTCCCAACATCCTGCAGAAGATCTGCTCCATATTCAGAGTGTTCACTGGGACCACTGCAATGCACCCGTTGGGACCATACTGGGCCCCCTTGATAATGCTGTCATTGTTGACTGGGCTCCCAAAGGTTTATATTGGCATAACTGCACTGCACAACACCCACACTGTCCAAAATATCCTTACCTCTTCACAGAGGACACAACACGCTCAGCGCTGCCTCAAGTTCTGCATCACGTTCCTCACCTATGGACCTCACCACTCCCCTACAGATGGTCTCACGCTGGCATCGTTGCACCACATCCTAAGATGATTCACCCGCCTGTTGGACCAGAACATCCTGATCTGTGGAAGCTGGCTGCTGCTCTCAGTGGACTTCACTTTTGGAATGTTTCCATGGACTCTTAACGGTCACAGTCTGGTGACACTCTACACCATCTACACTTTACTCCCAAATACATAACACCTAGTTGCAGTTGTGTTAAGCCTCCTCATATGTTACTGATTGGTAACTTTTCTATTTCCTTTGTCACCAACTCTATCAACTGTAACAATTGCAAATTGTTTTCTTGTCTAGATGCTACCTTTTCTGTTAACTCTAATGTACTGCTGGTCAGGGCTAGGGAGGGAGTTTGGATTCCTGTTGCATTGCATCGTCCATGGGAGTCCTCTCCCTCTATGTGCATTGTAACTCAAATCCTCAAGGACATTTTACATCACACCCATTGCTTTATTTTTACATTGATAGCAGCAGTTATTGGGCTCATTGCTGTCATTGTCTCAGCTGTGACTGCTGGCAGTGGCCATACACAACTCCATTCAGACAGCTCACTTTGTTGAAGTTGGTAAAAGAATTCCGCTACTCTCTGGAATTCCTAGTCCCAGATTGATCAACAATTGGCTAATCAAATTACTGACCTTCATCAAGTGTCATTTGGCTGGGTGACAGGGATTTAAACCTTGAGCATCGCGCTGTTACAGTGTGGCTGGAACACATCTGATTTTTGCATCACTTCTTTCAATTATAATTCTACACTTCACCCCTAGGACTGGGACAATATACGTCACCATCTGCTGTCCTGGAATGATAACCTCACCTTGGACATTAATCGCCTGAAGCAACAAATTTTTGAGGCTTCTCAGGCACATCTAACTACTGTCCCAGGTTCAGAAACTTTTGAAGACATTGCACAAGGCGTCTCTGATCTTAATCCAATTAAGTGGTTTAGAAAATGGTCTGTTCCTTTAGGTGCTTTCTCCTTGTTTGCCATCATTGTGATTGTTGCTAGCATTTCTGCCACGTTAATTACATGTTTCTGTATTCATAAATTTCACAAACATCATAGGTAACAACTTCAGGCCATGGTGGCCATAACTGCACTTGTAAAACAAAAGAAAGGGGGAAATGTGGGTAACCCCCCATATAGGCACCGAGGAATGAGAGCTAAGCAGAACCCTGGCAAAATTAAGGTCTGAAGAATATCTCAGTTTATAGTGTTACTACTCAGTTATTTCCCTTTATACAATCCTCTCTATATAACCATATGTTAGTTCATAGAATGAGTGCCTAAAGAATATCTTACCACTCAGTTATTTCCATATATATATATATATATATATAACTATACCTTAGTTAATAGAGGAATGCCTAGAGTAGATACAGTACAGAGCATGAATTAAGGAATAAGCAGCTTATAATCAGAGGAATGTCTAGAGCAGACACAGGGCAGAGCATCATTCAAGGGAAAAACAGTCATACCAGCACAAGAACCCATGGCCCAGGCACCAGCATTCAGTATCGTAAAGATACCCGCTGTATGGCAGGCTTTGGGCAAGAGCCACTCCTCCTGATAAAGGAGCTGTAGGACCTTGCTCCAGTTCATGTGGAAGGCTGCCCTCACTACCTGGGTGACTTTGAACTTTATCAGCTCTTGTTACTGTGCTGTTCAAAAAGCATTTCCCTGTAGAACTCATTGGAAGCTGCCAGCAGGTGGCGTAGACACTGACAGCTCTGTCACTGCTATTGACTTAAAGCATCCTCCTACAAATCTTCTTAGCAGCTTACCCATAGATAGAGATATTGCACACTGCACCCTCTTCACTGAGCATGGCCCACCTCCATGCCTCAGTGACCTAATAGGGATGGAGCTCTTACTGCACATGGCCCTTGCCTCAATGACCTAATGGGGATGGACCCCTTGCTGTGCACTGTCCACCTCCTAGCCTAGGTGACCTAATGTGGGTGGACCCCTTGTTTTATTGCTCAGGACCCTATCACTATCCTTAAAGATGGCTTCGCTCACTGCCCTGCCCCCTAACATATACACCATAAATACTCATGCTTTTGGACATTCGGGGCCTCGCCTGACTCTACTCATAGGTGGTGTGGCCCCCCAAGCCCAACTGCATTTTCCTTGTGCTTCTGTGTCCCGTCTCTTTATTTCTCTGATCCTGCACCTCAGTACAGCATAAGGGACAACCCACGACCCTGTGGGCCATCAGCCCTACAGATCTTATGGTCCTGACTCCCTTCTGGCCTGTCATAGGACATTTTCTTCACACAGATAGAAGCGGAGTGAGCTGCTATCAGGCTGCAAGTAAGCACAAAGAAAGCTGATCCCTGAGATCCTTGGGATGTTGCGGTCGGGAGCCCACGGGGGAGCTCACCGAGCCCACAATTCCTCCTCTACCCACATCTCCTATGGGCTCTGACCAGGTCCTGCTTTTGTTTTGCCCCAGGCAATAATAGTGCCCAGAGCTCTGGTGTGTCTCTCACAGCTTGTAAAGGTGACACCCTGGCACAGGAGCCCTGATGTAAGCAGGTGTAGGGGGGAGCAGAGGGGACACAGCTGTGCTATGGGGATTCTTTGATTTGAGTATCTTGAGCATGCAATGGGCTGTGTAGCATGTCACCACTCGCTGTGACCAATATGAGCTTATTCATGAATATTTTCTCTATAATGTGAGACAGCTGACTTGTGTGGAACTGAGAGGCAAGATTTATTCACACTTCCCCTTTGTGACTTCCAGAACCCTGATTTCTCTTTCTGCAAAGAGAAATGTGTTCAAATGTGTCTTCATCCCTGTTAGCATAATGCGATGAGGTGGGGAGATCAGCCCACGCCCGTGTCCACCGTGACCCCCTTCCCCACACTGCCCCATGTTTCTACTGTTATCTTCCCTGCTCCAGAGATCTGGGGCTTGGATGTCTTTATCTTTCTCAAGTTCATGCTGCACTAAGCTGCAACTTCCTGCTTCCCTATTAAAATTAGAATCTGAGTATAAATTTACTTCTTCAAATTCTTGCCATGGGAGGTTAATGAGTTAATTAAAGGAGGAAATTACTAAAGTTTAAGAGACAAAATAAATGGAAGACCTGAGAACCTTCCAGAGTGTATGTGTTTTTTCTGCTGATCTGTTGCAGGGGAGGAGAGTAGATGGTGTTGTGGCCAGTGAGTCCTCAGGCTGCTGTGGGCTTTATGTGGTAGCTGCTTGGCTGGGTCATCTTGGCTGCTCCAATGGCCTGGGTCCTTCAGTAGAACCTTGTCCCACCAGGACCTGTGATCACAGGGACTCAGATGTTATTTAGGGCAGTCCCTGCACACAGAAGTCCTTGTGATATCGAGAATGATTTTCAGACCTACCTAGCTCTTGCCTGCCTTCCAGGGCTCTTTACTGGATTGTATTTTCCATCCTTTCCCCAGCCCTCTTAAAGGAACAAGATTCTGGAATTTGCAAAGAGGAGGGATTCGATAATTTGTCATCATAGGTAACTTTCTGTTGGAACTCCTCTTCTGCTCTCTCTCCTACTCTACTTCCTGCCCTGAGTTGTAGTGATCCTAGCGCGGGCTCCAATCCAAACCCATGGATTTGTAAAACAGTCTAATTTAGATTTATATGCAGTTGGAAAATTGGAATTGTAATCCTAGGATTATCTTTCCTGAAGAGAGACATATGATCGTGTGCTGCCGTGTGTAGGAGGGTTGGTGTGCGAGGAGGGATGGGGGGGCACACAAGCAGCACTGATGACAAAAGCACTGGTGGCACTGACGTCGGTGTGAGAGGATATTGTGCTGTAGCTGCCACAAAGCAGCATTTGGCCTGAGGCTGCATTAATAAAGATATTGCCTTTAGAATAGGGAGGTGCTCTATGGTGATCTTTCATTGAACTGACATTTGTTGTCTGCTAAGTAAATGACTGTTTTTGCATTTGAAAAATATCTTTAAATTAGAAACAGAATAATTTCTTGCCTTGTGATGCATATATTCCAGAGAGAAGAGGCAGATGCAAGGTATACCATAAGCAGAGTAAAGAAGGAAAATGCTCGTGTTAGAAGTTGGCAAGTGCTGTGGGGGGTGATCCAGAGTGCGGGCTGTGGGGACAGGGAGGTGGCTGTTGTACTATGTGGTCAATGTAGGCCTTGTTGCAAATGTGACCTTCGAGGAAAGATTTTATTTTTTGACAGTTGGCAGAGCTAACTGTGGCTTTATTTTGAAAAAAAGAAAAAGAAAACAATTATGTCATAGGTGAAGTCATGTGCAAATGGGAGTACCCCAGGCAGTAAACTGCCGCCATGGGTGGGTTGAGGGCGAGGGCTGAGCCTCAGGTGCGTCTCCTGTTCCCCATGCTCCCCTGTACAGCGGCTTCCCCCGCAGGCTATGGGGCAGTCAGAGGAGGGGGTAGGCTGGGAGGGGCTGCTGTGCCAGTTCACTTGGGCAGGACATTTGAGAGCTTGGACACCAGCTTTCTACCAGGGGTCTCAATTTTCCTCATAACCATGGGCCTGGAGGAGCTGGTGCAGCTGAAGGAGCTGGAGCCATCACCAGAGCCAACGCTGGAGCCCAGGCTGTAGCTGAGGCCAGGGCTTGTGAGGCCACTGTAGGCCAAGCACAGCTCACCTGAGTAGCCACTGGTGGTGCTCCTATGGTTACTCACTTTCCATATCTCAGATTCCAGCCAGCTCTCCTTGCCCTGCAGCAGCTTCCTGTAAGTGGCGATCTCAATGTCCAGGGTCTGCTTGATGTTCATTAGCTCCTAGTGGCACAGCTGCCACGGCATGTCCTGCTTCACCCACTGCTGAATGGACTCCAGCACAGACAGCTTGGATTCCTTAATTGTCAGTTCCCCACGCTTCCCAGCATCTGAGATAATGCCCTGCTGGGGGCCCACTAGCTTTTGAGGCCCTCAGTCTCAGCCTGGAGCCCGCTGAGGTTCCAGGTCATCTCTGAGATCTCCGTCTTTGTGTGACGCAGGTAGTCTGGTGCTTCCCAACCAGAGCCTGCCGCTTCTCCTACTTGATCTGGTGCAGGCTCTTAGCAACAGCCCACCTTCTGTTGGTGATCTCTTTCTGGGCCTGGACCTCAGTGATGATGCTGTCCATGTCCAAGGAGCAGATATTGTCCACGGACAGCACCACAGATGTGTCTGAGATCAGGGACTGCAGCTACTGGATCTCCTGTTCACACAGCCGCCAGAGGAAGTTGATCTCATCTGTCAGCCCTTCCAGGTGAGACTCCAGCTCTACCTGGTTCATGTCAGCTTCACCCACTTCATCCTTCTTGATGAGGACAAATTCATTCTCCATCTCTATATGAATATCTCATCCTAGTACTAGTTCTTGAAGTCTTCCACCAGCCCCTGTGTGTTGCCAAACTCTGCCTCCAGCTTTAGCCTTTCCTGGCCCAGAGTGTCCAGCTGCTGCCAGAGGTTAATGTAGCTCTTGATCATGTGGTCCGTGTTCCTCCGAGCCATCTTCGGCTGCTTTAGGAGGCTCCACTTCATCTCCAGCATCTTATTCTATTGCTTCAGGAACTGTACCTTGTTGATGAAGGAGGCACATTTGTTTTGAGAGTCTTGATCTGCTCCCTCTCCTGTGTGCACATGGCCTGGATGTTGAGGTCTACCTCTAGCTTAAGGGGCTCAGCAGGCTCTGGTTGACGCTGATGGCTTTGATGCCCCCCATACCATGAGCCCCACCACAGCCTCCACCCAGACCCTTGCTGTGCCCAAGCTACCCCAAGAGCTGCCACCACTGTTGCCCAGTTAGAAGAAGCTCAAGTAGCTAATGTGGGTGCCAGGCCCACTCATGTAGGAGCAGTTGCTGAAGGCCTGGGGCCAGAGTGGAATACCCTGTAGTCCTTCTGGGTCACCCTGATGGACATGGTGGGGGCAAGTGTGCTGAGCCCGGCAGAGATGCAAGAAGGAGCAGAGAAATTGCCTCTAGGTTCAAAGAATGATTTGAAGGACATGAGGAGCTATCTGTGAGGATGTCTAGGAAAGTTCTTTCCAGAGAGGGAGGCTCCTGTGCAAATGCACTAGGGCAGGAAGGCGTCTGTGTTTTGGGAAGTGGGAGGAGGCCAGAAGGGCTGGACAGAGAGTAATTGAGATGAAGTCAGATGTGTGGCCACCGCAGGTAAGGTGTGGCCAGGTTTTCACTTTTCCTCTGAGTGAGATGGCGAGTTAGGTTACAGTTTCGAAAAGTGGAACGTAGTAGGACTTATTCTTTAAAAGCTTCTCTCTGACCAACCTACTGAGAACAGAATTTAGGAGTTGGGGGCAAATGAGGCAGTAGAGAATCCAGTGGGAAAGACATGTAGTTTTCCAAGATACAGATGTCCTTTAACTTGACTGGGGTGTGAGCAGTGGAAATAGTGGGAAGTAACGGGATCTGGATGCATCACAGCATTTGTTTATGGATAGTACCTGTATTATGAGAAAGAAGAATCCAGGACAGCCATAGTTTTAGACTGTGAGTGTAGAAGGGTGGAGCTGCTGTCAGTGGAGACGGGGAGGCTCTGGAAGGAACATACGGAGGAGAGCCCATCGCAGGCATTCAGTGGAGGAGATGGCTACAAGGAATGTAGGTGAGGGGCCCAGATGCTTCTGCAGCTACAGCTTCATCATCTAATCACTCTCCTGCTTCCACACCCGCTGTGTCTCAGAGCCAGAGCACTGCTTCTCCTCTGGGCTGTCTACACAGGCAGATGAAAGTCAGGGAAGTTATGGTTTCCATTGGGTTATAAGTCTCAGATTAATATTGTGCTTTCTCAGATAAGTAAGGGAGTAATAAAACAACGTGCACCTGGAACACTTATTCAGAAGACTGCAACAGTGAAAAGTTTTTGATTAATCTAAAGAAGGCTAGGAAAGAAAAAATAATGGAGCAAAAATGAGGTAATACTGGAAAAGAGCGAATGACAAAGCTGACTTAAACCCAACCAGGGTAACAATGACATTAAACATAATGGACCCAAACACTATGATTACAAGACAAATAGTGCAGAGGGGTAAAAATAATAAATAAATAAATAACCACAGGTTATTTATAAAAGACATACTATTGGTAGAAGATCCAGAAAATTGAAAATAAAAGGACAGAAAGAAATATCAGACAAACATTCATAAAAAACCACATGGAGATACCATCTAGAAAAACTATAGGACATGAGTCTCCTGAGACATACAGTACATGTAGACACCTTACATCGTCTGTTTTCTTTTTTTCAGAGACAAGGTCTTGCTCAGTTGCCCAGGCTGAAATGCAATGGTGATCGTAGCTGACTGCAACCTCAAACTCCTGGGGTCAAGCAATTCTCCTGCCTCAGCCTCCCAAGTAGCTAGGACTACAGGCACACGCCACTACACTTGGCTATAGTGTCCTTGATATAGTTTCTTATTAGATATGGTGTTATCCATGAAACAATATCATGCCATGTATTTGATGTGCAGTAGGTACACAACAAATAATAGGTGAATGAAGAAATAACCCACCCCCATTCATTCAAGCCACATCCACAATTACATTTTACAGATGAAAAGCAACATCCCAGACAAGTAAAGTAAAATTGAATTAGGTCATCCAGAGAAGAATCAGGAACACACATTCCATTCTCTGTACTCAAGGAATCAGAGCTCTACTGGGGTAATAGCAGGTATGATGCAAGTCAGATCAAGTCAGCCCATCAGGAAGCCCTGGGGCTCACAGGCCCAGCATCATATCAGGTGGCTGCTGCAAATCTATACCTGACCTAATCCTGGGGAGACCCATGCTGGGGGGCCTGCTCTCCCCTGACTCCCTGAGCCCACCCAGGCACATGACCTGCACTTGGACCACCCCTGCTCCTGCCTGGTCCATTCACCCTTGGAAACTCAGTTCTACCCCAAGGCTGCTGTGGGGTGAGGCTGCAAGGCCTTCCCCATTCCCAGCAGGGATTCCACCCAGGCCACTGCCCTCGAAGCCAACAGTGGATCTTCTTCTTCATGTGAATTAGGGAGTTTCTTGAGACCTTTCAGCCTGAGGCTGCCTCTATCCACCCTCTGCACTCTCAGATCACCAATGTCACAGACACCATCTCTTATCAGACCCCCTGGAAAGGGAGCTCCTAATTTGAGTTCCTTTCTAATTAAATTTTTCTGCAAGGTCAGCAATGCAGGTAAATCTGTAAAGAATAATCCAAATAAAATGATAAAGAGTTTTATTCAATTCCAAAGTCAAAACAAGGATTATGATAAATGAGATATAAATTACCAAAATTGTGAACAAAACGGGATATTACTAATGACTCTTTAGAAATTAACAAAAGAAAATAAGTAAATATATTGAACAACTTTATGCCAGTTAGTTAGAACCCTTAGATAAAATAGATAATTTATAGAAAGATACAAATTGCCAAAAGAGCTAATCTATTTCAGGCTACTGCACTGAACCAAAGTTACTGGCATTATGCTAAGCTAGATGTGTTGACCCAGGTATAAGAGTCATATTTTGTAAATGAAAAAAATCTGATTAAGCATTTTTTAAGTGAAAGCAACGTTATTAGAGAAGTAAAGAAACTAAAGAATGGCTACTCCATAGACAGAGTAGCCTTTTTTTTTTTTTAAGTTTAGGCTAATGTTTTTTGAAGATGTTTAGGCTATTTTTTTGAAGATGTTATTTCAATAACAAAATTTTCACTCGGGGCATACTTCCACTAAATTTGAGACATCTTAGACAAAACAAAGACTGATTTTCAAGCCATTATTTTTATGGCACTGAACTCTTGGGACTATTTGATCTGGTTACCCTATGTTCTCAACAGTGTTAACTCATTGAAGAGAACATTGTTATTAAAAGTACGTATAAGAAAAACTCAGAGATACTGTTGTAGCTTTTTTTTCTATCTCAAACTGTTTTCCCCTCAGTACCCAAGGCTCCATGATGTCTCAAACTTTTAATCATTAATGTAAAAAGAGAAGCTTCTCAGAGAATTAGAAGAAACCATTTTAAAATTTATATGGAACCAAAAAAGAGCTCGTGTAGCCAGGACAATCCTAAGCAAAAAGAACAAAGCTGAAGGCATCAGGCTGCCAGACTTCAAACTATACCACAAGGCTACAGTAACCAAAACAGCATGGTACTGATATGAAAACAGACACATAGACCAATGGAAGAGAATGGAGAACTCAGAAATAAAACTGCATATATACAACCATCTAATCTTCAACAAAATCTGAGAAAAGCAATGGGGAAAGGATTCCCTATTTAATAAATGGTGCTGGGAGAACTGGCTATCCTTATGCAGAAAACAGAAACTGGACCCTTTCCTTACACCTTATACAAAAATAAACTCAATGTGGGTTAAAGACTTAAATGTAAATCCCAAAACTATTAAAACCCTAGAAGAAAACCTAGGCAATACCATTCAGGATGCAGGCATGACAAAGATTTTTATGATGAAATTACCAAAAGCAACCAGAGCAAAAGTGAAAATTGACAGATGGGACCTAATTAAACTAAAGAGCTTCTGCACAGCCAAAAAAACGATCATCAGAGTGAACAGACAACCTACCAAATGGGAGAAAATTTTTGCAATCTATCCACCTGACAGAGGTCTAATATCCAGTATCTACAAGGAACTTAAGTAAATTTACAGGAAAAAAAAAACATTAAAAAGTGGGCAAAGGACATGAATAGACACTTCTCAAAAGAAGACATACATGTGACCAAAAGCATATGAAAAAACCTCAACATCACTGATCATTAGAGAAATGCAAATCAAAACCACAATGAGATACAACTTCATGCCAGTCAGAAAGGTCATTATAAAAAAGTCAAGAAACAGCAGGTGCTGGCAAGGTTGAAGGGAAATAGAAACGATTTTATACTGTTGGTGGGAATGTAAATTAGTTCAACCACTGTGGAAGACAGCATAGAGATTCCTCAAAGATCTAGAACTGAAATATCATTTGATCCAGGAATCCCATTACAGAGTATATATCCAAAGGAATATAAATCATTCTGCTATAAAAACACATGCATGTGTATGTTCATTGCAGCAGTATTTATGATAGCAAAGACATGGAATCAATCCAAAAGCTCATCAATGATAAACTGGATAAAGAAAATGCTGTACATAGACACCACAGAATACTAGGCAGCCATAAAAAGTAATAAGATCATGTCCTTTGCAGGGACATAGATGAAGCTGGAAGCCATTATCCTCAGCAAGCTAATGCAGAAACAGAAAACCAAACACCATATGTTCTCACTTATAAGTGGGAGCTGAGCAATGAGAACACATGGACATAGGGAGGGGAGCAAGACATGCTGGGGAGGGCAGTGGTGGAGACAGCATTAGAAAAAATAGCTCATTCATGCTAGGCTTCATACCTAGGTGCTGGGTTGATGGGGCAGCAAACCACCATAACACAAGTTTATCTATGTAACAAACCTGCATATCCTGCACATGTACGCTGAAACTTAAAATAAAATCAAATAAGAAGCCTAAAGCATTAAAGAAAAATAATCAGATGAGAGAATCTTTTGATTTATAAAATCCTGAGATAATAATTTTAATTTTGCTTTTAACATGTATACAAATTATTTGATACTCCTCCCTTCCAAAGATGCTGCTTAATTCCCTCCCTGTGAGTGGGGCTTGGAAGTAAGGATGCCCTTCTGATATGGTCTGGCTCTGTGTCCCCACTCAAATCTCATCTTGAATTGTCATGTGAATTTTAATTCCCATGTGCTGGGGGAGAGACCTTGTGGGAGGTGATTGGATCATGGGGATGGTTCCCCATGCTGTTCTCATGATAATAGTGAGTTCTCATGCGATCTGATGGTTTTATAAGGGGCTGTTCCTCATTTTGTTCTGCATTTCTCTCTCCTGAAACCATGTGAAGAAGGACACATTTGCTTACCCTTCTGCCCACCTCAGGAATGTAAGTTTCCTGAGCCTGCCTCCTCATGCAGAACTGTGAGTCAATTAAATTTCTTTCCTTTATAAATTACCCAGTCTCAGTTATTTCTTTATAGAAGTGTGAGAACAGATTGATACAACTTCTAACGGAAAGAGTAATGTTGACATAAGAGTTTGTGACTCTGAGTGTGGAATATAAAACTCACAGTGTCTTCCCCCTTCTCTCTCTCTATCTCTGGGATCATGAGCTCCAGGAGAAGCCAGATGCTGTGTCATAAGCAGCCCTGTAGGAAAGTCCATGTGGCTAAGAAGTGAGACCTCCTGGGACCAGAAAACAAGGAACAAGGCCTTTTTCAATGGCCATTTGACTGAGCCATGTTTCATATGGATTCCCAGCTCCAGTTGAGCCCTCAGATGATGCAGCCCTTGGCTGACAACTGGACTGCAAGCTTGTGAGAGGCCCTGAGCCAGAAGCACTCAGAGAAACCTCTCCTGGGTTCCTGAGTATTGGAAAATGTGAGATCTGTTAAGCTTTCAGTAATTTGTTATACAACAGTAAATAACTAATACAGCTTCACAAGAGACGATAAATTAATTCACTTAAATTTTCATTTGTTCTAAATTTCTTATTATTATCATCATCATTATTATGGAGACAGGGTCTTTCTCTGTCACTCAGGCGGGAGTGCTGTGGCAGGATGACAGCTCACTGCAGCCTCGACCTTCTGAGCTCAAGTGATCTTCCCACATCAGCTGTCTGAGTAGCTGGGAGTACAGGCATGCACCACCATGCCTGGCTAAAATTTTTATATTTTTGGTAGAGACAAAGGTTTTGCCATGCTGACTAGGCTGATCTTTAACTTGTGAAATTAAGCTCTCTGCCTGACTCTGCTTCTAAAAGTACTGGTATTACAGGCATGCGCCACAGCTTCCGGCCTAAATTGATTATAGAATATTAAACATAACATTGGGTTTTAAGAGGTAAGAAGAATTTCCATGGCTAAATATGATGTATTTTATTGTCATTCTCAATGATTGCTTTATTTGAACTTCAATTTCCAACTGTGTCCCATTTAAAGTCAAAAGAAAGACCCAGGCCATGCTAGGCGGATTCTATCACGGCCCCCATGATAGACGTGTGCCCCTGGTCATTCACCTGCCCCAGTTATTTAACCAACAATAATATAGGTGCTGCCATGAAGGGATTTTTACATATATAGTTGAGATCCTAAATCAGTTGACTTTAAGACAGGGACTATCCTGGTTCAGGCCATCCTCATCTGGTGAGCCCGTGAAAGGGCTGGGTTCTCCCTGAGCATAGAGATTCACAGTGTGAGAGGGATTCAGCATGAGGGGTTTCCTCCACTGTGTGGCAAAGAATGCTGGTGGGCACCAGGAATTGATAGAAGCCTCTCTCTACCTTGACAGGAGGCAAGGAACAGGGACCTCAGTCCTACAACTGCCAGAAACTGAATTCTGTCGCCTCTATATAAGCCTGAAGGAGGCCCTCAAAATGAAAACACAGCTTTGGGAAGCCCTAAACAGAGAACCCTCCAATCATGCCCAGAATTCTGACTAAGGAACTGTAAATAAATAAATAAGTGGTTTGTTCAGGCATGGTAGCTCACCCCTGTAATCCTAAGGTTTATGCGAATGACGGAGGAGGATGACTTGCAACCAGGAATTTGAGAGTGGGCAATTTGGGAGGTGTGGGCAACCCCCATATAGGCACCAAGGAAGGAGAGCTAAGCAGAATCCTGGCACAATTAAGGCCTGAAGAATATCTCAGTTGATAGTGTTATTACTCAGTTATTTCCTTTTATACAATCCTTTATGTAATCAAATATTAGTTTACAGAATTAGGGCTTGGGGAATATCTCAGTTTATAGTGTTACTACTCAGTTATTTCCCTTTATATAATCCTCTATATATAATCATATGTTAGTTCATAGAATGAGTGTCTAAAGAAAATCTTACCAAACAGTTATTTCCATATATATATATATATATATATCTTAGTTCATAATTGGAGGAATGCCTAGAGTAGACACAGTACAGAGCATGAGTTAAGGAATAAGCAGCTTATAATCAGAGGAATGTCTGGAGCAGACACAGGGAAGAGCATGATTTAAGGGAAAATGGTTATACCAGGACAAGAACCCATGGCCCAGGTGGCAGCATTCAGTATTGTAAAGATACCCACTATATGGCAGGTTTGGGGCAAGAGCCACTCCTCCTGATAAAGGAGTTGTAGGACCTTGCTCCAGTTCTTGTGGAAGACTGCCCTCAGACTGGTAATTGCACTTTGGTGACTGTGAACTTTATCAGCTCTTGTTACTGTGCTGATCAAATCTTCCTTTAGAACTCAATGGAAGCTGCCAGCAGGTGACGGTAACCCTGACAGCTCTGTCACTGCTGTGTGACTTAAAGCATCCTCCTATAAATATTAGAAGTAGCTTGCCCATAGATAGAGGTATCGCACACTGCACCATCTTCACTGCGCACAGCCTACCTCCATGCCTCAGTGACCTAATGGGGGTGGACCCCTTGTTTTATTGCTCATGACCCTATCACTATTCTTAAAGATGATTTCACCCACTGCCCTGCCCCTTAATCTATACACAATAAATACACATGCTTTTGGATATTCGGGGCCTCGCCTGACCCCACTCATAGGTGGTGTGGCCCCTTGAGCCCAGCTGCATTTTCCTTGTACTTCTGTGTCCTGTGTCTTTATTTCTTGGATCCTGCGCATCAGCACAGCATAAAGGACAGCCCATGACCCTGTGAGACCCTCAGCCCTACAGGGAGAACTTCTCTACAAAAAAGATTTTTTAAAAAAGAATTTAGTTGGGCATGGTGGCACTTCCCTGTAATCTAGGCTACTCTGGAGACTGAGGCAGGGGGACCCTAGAGGCCAGGAGTTTGAGGCTGCAGTGAGCCATGATCATGCAACTGCACTTCACCCTGGATGACAGAGGGAGACTCTGTCTCTGAAAATAAATAAATAAATACAATAAAAGGGCATTGTTTAAAGCCAATGTTGTGGCAATTTGTTATGCAGTCATATAAAATTCATACACAGGATCAACAGACACACAGAATGAATTTATAAATTTATATGCACACCACATGCATAAAATAGAATACTCTCTTTTCCAAGTATTTTTCATTTTATAATATTCTGTGATGCAATTAAATTTTAAAATAATGGTATTTCATTCAATCAGCCAAGAAAAATTAATTTAGTCCCTAAGCTGAACCAGGTATGCCCTCATATGCTCACGTGCCTGACATGCTAGAAGCTTCACAAGATTGGTGGAGTCATTGCAGTGTTTTAGGTGAAGAAATGAGACACTCTGACTCACAGTAGCAGGACCACTGTGGAGAGAACAGTCACGTAGCAGGTAATAGGACAATGCTAGAGTCACAATTCAGGAGTGACAGGATAGTGGGGAATAAAGGGAGAGGAAGCCCTGAGGGATAAGAGGGATGATCGGGATGGAGGGAAGGGCTGGAGAAGCAGGAGGCGAGTAAAAGGAATGGAGGGAAAGGATTCGAAAGCAGCAGAATTCTTAGGTTTAAACACATTGCTTTACAGATTTTTAATACATCCGTCTACAGGGCCTAGCAGGGTGTTCCTTGCATTTGGCCTTTAACACCCTATGTGGGACTGCCTCAAAACTAACTGCTTTTTATGCTTTTTTTCAGGTTTAAAAAAATACTAAGGGTTCCAATAAAATATGCACACCACTTAGATGCAGACACTTCCTAAAAACAGGCAGTGCATGAGCACTGGTGGGGGGCATTGTGACTGCATTGAACACTTGCGACTGTGAGGTGAATGAAATCTGTACTGGCTCCTGGTTGCAACATACAGTAACACAGTGTGTACTTTGTACTGAGGAGATGTCCTGGACTCACACAGAAACTCAGGGCTGTGGAATGAAGGTAATTTTAAATTACAACAAGGGTCACAGATACACAGTCTTGGAAAGCAAAACTTAGGAGCTCTGTGAGTTGTCGGTTGTAATATGTTTAGACACATTTATATATCAAGGGGCCAAAGTAACAATTCTCACAGATAAGATCCCTGATCATTCAAAGCTTACCAAGATTCTACTATTCACTGCAGCTAATAAAAACGAAACTGGTCTCCGTTCTATCTCATGAGCTCAGGCACAACTTTTCCAGATTTAAAGAAGAAAAAATAAAAACTGGCTCTACACCTCCATTCCCCGTCCAAGCTCACTCTCTGGCGCCAAGCTTCGTGGAGTGAGTTTTCTTCCAAAAGAGTCCAGGGGAGTCCAGCTACAGAGTGGCAGGCAGAAAGGTCAGTCCAGGGACAGGGATTCTGGGATGAAAAGTGAAGGTAGAGGACTTCACTTGGGTTTCATGCGAAGGGTTTCTCCCTGGTTTCTCAGCCTCTGGACAAAGGCTCAGGGAGACCCTGAGACACACCCTGCGCAGGAGGAGGTGGTTCAAGGTGAAGTCCCACCGCCCCAGATGTGGCTCTCAGTGGCTCAGGTCTGGGGTGGGGAAGTTCAGTATGTGGGGATTCCCCATATCAGCAGTTTCTCTTTCTTTCCCAACTTGCGTCGGGTCCTTCTTCCAGGATACTCATGACGCGGACCCAGTTCTCACTCCTCTTGGGTGTTGGGTTTCTATAGAAGCCAATCAGCGTGGCCTTGGTCCCGATTCTAAAGTCCCCACGCACCCACCGGGACTCAGGTTCTCTCCAAATACGGAGGTTGGGGTCATGGCGCCCCGAACCCTCCTCCTGCTGCTCTTGGGGGCCCTGATCGTGACCGAGACCTGGGCGGGTGAGTGCAGGGTGGGGAGGGAAACCGCCTCTGCTGGGAGGAGTGAGGGGCCTGCCCAGCGGGGGCGCAGGACGGAGAGAGCCAGGCTGGGAGGAGGGTTGGGAGGGTCTCAGCCCCTTCTCGCCCCCAGGGTCACACTCCTTGAGGTATTTCAGCACCGCCACGTCCCGGCCCGGCCGCGGGGAGCCCCGATACAGGTACATCGGAGTGGGCTACGTGGACGACACGCTGTTCGTGCGGTTTGACAGCGACGACCCGAGTCCGAGGATGGAGCCGCGGGCGCCGTGGGTGGAGCAGGAGGGGCCGGAATATTGGGAGCACCAGACACGGGTCGTCAAGGCCAACGCCCAGACTGACCGAGTGAAACTGCGGAAACTGCTTGGCTACTACAACCAGAGCGAGGACGGTGAGCGACTCTGGGGCGGGGCCGGGCGGGGGGGCGGGAGGAGGGAGCAGGTCAGGACCCCTCCCCATCCCCCACGGAGGGCCTGGGTCTCCCCGAGCCTCCCGTCCGAGATCCACCCTGAGACTACCGGACCTGCCCAGATTCTCCACCCGGGAGAGCCCCAGGCGTCTTTACCCAGTTTCATTTCAGTTTAGGCCAAAATCCCCGCGGGTTGGTCGGGGCGTGGGCGGGACTCGGTGGGCGGGGCTGACCGCGGGGGCGGGGCCAGGGTCTCACACCCTCCAGGGCACTAATGGCTGCGATGTGGGACCCGATGGACGCTTCCTCCGCGGGTATCACCAGCACGCCTACGACGGCAAGGACTACATCTCCCTGAACGAGGACCTGCGCTCCTGGACCGCGGCGGACACAGCGGCTCAAATCACCCAGCGCATGTATGAGGCAGAAAAATATGCAGAGGAGTTCAGCATCTACCTGAAGGGCGGGTGCGTGGAGTGGCTCCACAGATACCTGGAGAACGGGAAGGAGACGCTGCAGCGCGCGGGTACCAGGGGCCACAGGGCGCCTTCACCATCTCCTGTAATCTCCCGGGCTGGCCTCGAACAAGTAGGGGAGGAAAAAGGGACCAACGCTATAATATCGCCCTCCCGCTGGTCCTGTGTGCCAAGAATCTTCCTGGCTTTCCATCTCCTGTATATCTCCTGGGTTGGCTTCCCTCCACAAGGGGAGGAAAATGGGATCAACCCTAGAATACCGCCCTCCCTCTAGTCCTGAGTGGGAAGAATCCTCCGGGTTTCCGGATCCTGTACCAGAGAGTGTCTCTGAGTATCCGACCTGCTCGCTGGGACAGTTAAGGGATGTAGTCTTTGAGGGAATGGAAGGGAAGACAGTCCCTGAAGTACTGATCAGCGGTCCCCTTTGACCCCTGCAACAGCCTCAGGCCCCGTGACTTTTGCTCTCAGGCCTTCTCTGCCTCACACAAAATGTGTGTGGTGCTCTGATTCCAGCTCTTCTAAGTCCCTCGGCCTCCACTTAGGTCAGGGCCAGAAGTCCCTATTCCCCCTCAGAGACTCGAACTCTGCAAGGAATAAGAGATTATCCCAGGTGTCCTGTCCATTCTCAGGATGGTCACATGAGCACTGCTGGGTGTCCCATGAGGAGTGCAAAGTGTCTGAATTTTCTGCCTCTTCTCAGATCCTCCAAAGGCACACATTGCCCACCACCCTATCTCTGACCATGAGGCCACCCTGAGGTGCTGGGCCCTGGGCTTCTACCCTGCAGAGATCACGCTGACCTGGCAGAGGGATGGGGAGGAGCAGACCCAGGACACGGAGCTTGTGGAGACCAGGCCCGCAGGGGATGGAACCTTCCAGAAGTGGGCAGCTGTGGTGGTGCTTTCTGGGGAGGAGCAGCGATACACGTGCCATGTGCAGCACGAGGGGCTGCCGGAGCCCTTCACCCTGAGATGGGGTAAGGAGTGAGATGGGGTAAAGGGGAGGATGAGAGGTCATGTCTTTTCTCAGGAGAAGTAGGAGCCCTTCTGAAGCCCTTCAGCAGGCTAAGACCTGGGGATCAGGGCCCCTCACCTTCCCCTCCTTTCCCAGAGCCATCTTCCCAGCCCACCGTCCCCATCGTGGGCATGGTTGCTGGCCTGGTTGTCCTTGGAGCTGTGGTCACTGGAGCTGTGATGTGGAGGAAGAAGATCTCAGGTTGGGAAGGGGTGAGGAGTGGGGTCTGAGTTTTCTTGTCCTAGGGGGGTTTTTGAGCCCCAGGTAGAAGTGTGCCCTGTCTTCTTACTGGGAAGCACCACCCACACACATGGGCCTACCCAGCCGGGTACCTGTGTGACAATACTTACTCATTTTTAAAGCAAAAATGAATAACAGATTCTTCACTTCGAAGACTGTGGTGGTGGGGATCTGATTGCCAACAGTCACAAATCACAGGGGAAGGTCCCTGCTGAGGACAGACCTTAGGAGAACAATTGGTCCAGGACCCACACCTGCTTTCTTCTTATTTTCTGATCCTGCCCTGGATCTGCAGTTATATATTTCTGAGAACTTCTCTGGGATCAAAGACTAGAGGGTTGCTCTAGGGCCTTATGGCCCTGCCTCCTTTTCAGCCTCTCACAGGACATTTTCTTCCCACAGATAGAAACAGAGAGAGCTACTCTCAGGCTGCAAGTAAGTATGAAGGGGGCTGAACCCTGAGATCATTGGGATATTGTGGTTGGGAGCCCAAGGGGAAGCTGGCCCAGCCCACAGTTCCTCCTCTATCTGCATCTCCTGTGGGCTCTGATCAGGTCCTGTTTGTGTTCTACCCCAGTCATTGACACTGCCCAGGGCTTTGGTGTGTCTCTCATAACTTATAAAGGTGACACTTGGGGGCAGGGGCCCTGATGTAAGTGGGGTATTGTGGGGAACAGAGGGAATGTGAGTGTGCTATGGGGTTTCTTTGACTTGGATGTCCTGAGTATGCGAAGGGCGGTTCAGAGTGTCACCTCTCACTGTGACTAATACGAATTTGTTCATGAACATTTTCTCTATAGCGTGAGATAGCCGCCTTGTGTGGGACTGAGAAGCAAGATTTGTTCACGCCTCCCTTTTGTGACTTTGAGTACCCTGAATTCTCTTTCTGTAAAGGTGTCCAAATGTGTCTTCGTCCCTGTTAGTATAATGTGAGAAGGTGGGGGACCAGTCCACCCCCATGTCCTCCATGACCCCCTTCCCTGCACGGCCCCATGTTGTTTCTGCCCAGTTATGTTTCCTCTTCCAGAGACATGGGGCTTGGATGTCTTTATGTCTGTCTGAACTTCATGGTGTACTGAGCTGCAATTTCCTGCTTCCCTATTAAATTAGAATCTGAGTATAAATTTACTTCTTCAAATTCTTGCCATGAGAGGTTGATGAGTTAATTAAAGGAGGAGATTACTAAAACTTATGAGACAAAATAAATGGAAGACCTGAGAACCTTCCGGAGTCTATGTGTTTCTTCTACTGATCTCTTGCATAGGAGAGTAGATGGGCTGTGGCTGGTGGGAGCTCAGGCCGCTGTGGGCTTTATGTGGTCACTGCTTGGCTGGGTCATCTTTGCTGCTCCAATGGCCTTGGTCCTTCAGTAGAACCTTGTCCCACCAGGACCTGTGATCACAGGGACTGAGATGTCATTTAGAGCAGTCCCTGCACACAGAAGTCCTTGTGCTATCAAGAGACTGAGCTTTCAGTCCCGTCCAGTGCTTGTCCTCCTTCCAGGGCTCTTCCTGGATTGTATTTTCCATCTTTTCACCAGCCTTCTTACAGGAACCAGATTCTGACATTTGCAGAGAGGAAGAGCCCATAGTTTCTCATCATAGGTAACTTTCTGTTGGAACTCCTTCTGCTTTCTCTCCTACTCCTCCTCCTGCCCCGAGTTGTAGTGATCCTAGTGCCAACTCCAATACAAACCCATGGATTTGTAAAACAGAGTCTGATTTAGATTTATACGCAGTTAGAAAATTGCACTTATAATCCTAGGATTATCTTTCCTGAAGAGAGACATATGATTGTATGCTGCCATATGCAGGAGGGTTGGTGTGGGAGGAGGGGTGAGGGGAGGAGGGGCACACAGGCAGCATTGGTGACAAAAGCGCTGGCGGCACTGTCAGTTTGAGAGGATGTTGTGCTGTAGCTGCCACAAAACAGCATTTGGCCTGAGGCTACATTAATAAAGATATTGCCTTTAGAATAAGGAGGTGCTCTATGGTGATCATTCATTGAACTGACATTTGTTGTCTGCTAGGTAAATGGCTGTTTTTGCATTTGGAAAACATCTTTAAAGTAAAAATTTCTGGCCTCGTGGTGCATATGTTCTAGGGAGAAGAGGCAGACGTAAGATACACTATGCGCAGAGTAAGGAAGGACAATGCTCGTGTTAGAAGGTGGCAAGTGCTGTGGGGGGTGATGCAGAGTGTGGGCTGTGGGGACAGGGAGGTGGCTGTTGTACTGTGATCAGTGTGGGCCTTCTTTCAAATGTGACCTTCAATGAAAGATTTCTTTTTCACAGTTGGCAGAGCTAATTGTGGCTTTATTATGAAAACACACACGCACACACAGACACACAGTTACTTTGTAGCTGAAGGCATGTGCAAGTGAGGGTACCCCAGGCAGTGAACTCCCCCACAGGTGGGCTGATGGTGAGGGCTGAGCCTCAGGTGGGTCTCCTGTCCCCGATGCTCCCCTGCACAGTGGCCTCCCCCACAGGCTCTGGGGCAGTCACAGGAAGGGGTAGATTAAGAGAGTCTGTTGTGGCAGTTTACTTGGGCAGCGCGTTTGAGGACTTGGACAGCAGCTTCCTACCACGGGTCTTAATGGTCTTAATGTTCCTCATAGCCATGGCCCTGGAAGAGCTGGTGCAGCTGAAGGAGCTGGAACCCAGGCTGTAGCTGAGGCCAGGGCTTGTGAGGCCCCTGTAGGCCAAGCTCAGCTCACCTGAGTAGCCACTGGTGGTGCTCCTGTGGATACTCAGGTTCCATATCCCAGATTCCAGCCAGCTCTCCTTGCCCTGTAGCAGCTTCCTGTAGGTGGCGATCTCGATGTCCAGGACCTGCCTGATGTTCATCAGCTCCTGGTACTGGCACAGCTGCCACGGCATGTCCTGCTTTGCACACTGTTGGGTGGCCTCCAGCGCGGACAGCTTGGCTTCATTAATGGCCATTTCCTCATGCTTCTTGGCAACCGTGATGATGGCCTGCAGGGGGGCCCACTGGTTTTTGAGGCCCTCAATCTCAGCCTGAAGCCACCCGAGGTTCCAGGTCATCTCTGAGATTTCCGTGTTCATGTGACAAAGTTCATCCTATGCTTCCCAGCCGGAGCCGGCTGCTCCTCCTACTTGATCTGGTGCAGGCTCTCAGCCTCAGCCTGGCTGCGGCTGGCGATCTCTTACTGGGCCTTAACCTCAGTGATGATGCTGTCCAAGTCCAGGGAGTGGATATTGTCCATGGACAGCATCACAGATGTGTCTGAGGTTGGGGACTGCAGCTCCCGGATCTCCTGTTCATACAGCTGCCGGAGGAAGTTGATCTCCTCAGTCAGCCCTTCCAGGTGAGACTCCAGCTCTACCTTGTTCATGTCAGCTTCATCCACATTCTTCTTGATGAGGACAAATTCATTCTCCATCTTTGTGTGATTATTGATCTCATCCTCGTATTTGTTCTTGAAATCTTCCACCAGCCCCTGTGTGTTGCCAAACTCCACCTCCAGCTTTAGCTTTTCCTGGCCCAGAGTGTCCAGCTGCTGCCGAAGGGTGATGTGGCTCTCAGTCATGTGGTCCATGTTCCTCTGAGTCATCTTCTGCTGCTTTAGGAGGCTCCACTTCGTCTCCATCATCTTGATCTACTGCTCCAGAAACCGTACCCTGTTGATCAAAAAGGCAAATTTGTTGTTGAGGGTGTTGATCTGCCCCTTCTCCTGTGTGCATTTGGCCTGGGTGTTGGGGTTCACCTCCAGCTTAAGGGGGCTCAGCAGGCTCTGGTTAAACATGATGGCTGTCATGCCCCACATTCCACAAGCCTTGCCACAGCCTCCACCCAGAGCTTTGCTGTGCCCAAGCCACCCTCAAAGCTGCTGCCACTGCTGCCCACTTAGGAGAAGCTCAAGGAGCTGATGTGGGCACCAGGCCCGCTCATGTAGGAGCAGCTGCTGAAGGCCTGGGGGCCAGAGAGGAATACCTTGTAGTACTTCTGGGTCACCCTGATGGACATAGTGGGGTAAGTGTGCTGAGCCTGGCAGAGATTCAAGAAGGAGCAGAGAAGCTGCTTCTAGGTCTTGAAGAAAGATTTGAAGGATATAAGGAGATATCTGTGAGGATGTATAGGAAAGTTCTTTCCAGGCGACGAGGCTCCCATGCAATTACACTAGGTCAGGATGATGTCTGTGTTCTGGAAGTAGGAAGAGGCCGGAAGGGCTGGACAGAGTAACTGAGATGAGCTCTGAGGTGTGGCCAGAGCAGACAGGCCTGGAGGGTGTGGGCAGGGTTTTCTCTTTCGCTCTGAATGATATGGGGTGTTAGGGTACAGTTTTGAAAAGTGGGACATGGCAGGACATATTCTTTAAAAGCTTCTCTCTGGCTGCTCTACTGAGAACAGAATTGAGAGGTGGTGAAAGCGAGGCAGTAGAGAAAACAGTGGGAAAGGCATGTAGCGTTTCAGGACAGAGATGTCGGTTACCTAGACCTGGATGTGAGCAGTGGAAATAATGAGAAGTGATAGGATTCTGTTTGCATCATAGTATTTGCTAATAAATTGTATCTTTGATCTGAGAAAGAAGAATCAAGGACAGCCATAGTTTGAGACTGTGAGTGTAGAAGGGTGGAGCTGCTGTCAGTGGAGATGGGGAGACTCTGGCAGGAGCATACAGAGGAGACGGCATCGCAGGCATTCAGTGGAGGAGACATCTACGAGGAGTGCAGGTGAGGGGCCCGGATGCCTCTGCAGCTACAGCTTCACCATCCAGTTACTCTCCTGCTTCCACCCCGCTGACCCCCAGTGTCTCAGGTGTCTCAGAGCCAGAGCATTGATTCTCTCCTGGGCTATTTACACAGGTGTGTGAAAGGGAAGTTACGGTTTCCAATTGGTTACAATAAGTTACAGATTAACATTGTTCTTTCTTGGATGACTAAGGGAATGATAAGACAATCGGTAATTAGAACACTTAGGAAGTGTAAAATAGTGAAAAGATTTTGATTAGTTTAAAAAAGGCAAGAAAAGAAAAATAATGGAGCAAAAAAGAAGCAATGTTAGAAAGCAGCAAATGACAAGGTGAACTTAAACCCAATTAGGGCGACAATGACATTAAACGTGATGGACTCAAACACCCCAATTATAAGGCAAATAATGCAGAGGGGCAAAAATAAATAAATGAATAAACAACCATAGACTATTAAAAAAAAAAAGACATACTATTGGTAGAAGATACAGAAAAGTTGAAAGTAAAAGGATAGAAAAAAAATACCAGACAGACATTCGTGAAAAAGTGCATGGAGACACCATTTAGAAAAATTACAGGACTTGAGTCTCCTGAGACGTACAATGCATGTAGACACCTTACTATATCTGTTTTCTTTTTTTCAGGGACGGGTCTTGCTTTGTTGCCCAGGCTGAAATGCAATGGTGATCATAGCTGAGCTGACTGCAACCTCAAACTCCTGGGCTCAAGCAATTCTCCTGTCTCAGCCTCCCAAATGGCTAGGACCGTCGGAACATGCCACCACTCCTGGCTATAAGGTCCTTAATATAGTTTCCTATTTGCTGTGGTTTGATCCATGAACCAATATCATGCCATGTATTTGACTTGCATAAGTACACAACAAATATTAGATGAATAAAGAAATAAAACCACCCAGTGATTCAAGCCACAACCACAAATTATATTTTACAAATGAAAAGCAATATCCTAGACAAGTAATGTAAAATAAATTGAATTACGTCATCCAGAGCAGAATCAGGAACATGCACTCCATTCCCTGTACTCAAGGAATCAGAGCTCCTCTGGGGTAATAGCAGTTATCATGCAAGTTAGATATGCTAATTACTAGAATTAGAATGGATACATTTCAAAATATACTAAAAAAAGAGTGTGAAAGGATTAACTGAATGCAAAGATAAAGGAAGAAAATTGATTTGTTTAAAAGATAGATACAACCTTTAAAGAAAAAATATTTTTTAAAAAAGAGAGGCCTTATTTGGACCAAAACAGAGATGAGCTCAAGTGTCAGGTGGGAAAATGGCTAAGTGCAGCTCCCAGATCAAAAGGAGATCCCAAAAAGCTTGGGGCATTTTCGGTTGTCACGTGGGGATTGGCGGGAGGGGGTCAGTGGGGTGCTTCGGCAAACCTCCCACAATGCCCAGGACAGAGCCCTCCACAAGGAATTCTCTGGCCCAAACTGTTAATAGGGCTGCTGTAGAGAAACCCACCCTGGAGGTAAGTGCAGGAATGTCCTCACCATTTCACAGTTGAAGAAACTGAGGCACCAGGAGGGAAAGCGCCAGTGAGATCAGGTTGAACCCAGGTCACCTGGCTGCAGCGTCCAGGCTTCCCCATTAAGTCAGGAACCCGCGAGCTGACCAGAAACAATCCCAACTGCGAGGTGCCTTCATGGCCTGTTGGCGCCACCTGGTGTTGGCACTTGGCCTGTGGCTTCCTAAGGCTGGCTAAGAGGGGGCGGGCGGGGTGCGGAAGGAAAAATCAGGTATGGTTGGGAAATCTTTGTATCCTCCTAGGGATAATCCTTCCTCAGGCTCTCCAGATTTCAAGCCAAGAAAAAAAAAAGGAAAAAAAAAAAAAAAAGGAAAGAAGAAACGACAATGTCCATATTGATTCTCCCATCTCACTTTTCCCAGCCCTCACCAGTCTCCTCCTGTGACTCCATCAGCAACTCTCTCCAAGAAACAAAACATTTACTCTCTCAATGTACTGCTCAGGGTTCTTCTCCTCTCAGCCCTGAGCAAGCAGCTTCTAACTGGAAAGCCCATCAGGAAGCCCCGGGGTTCGCAGGCCCAGCATCGAATCACGTGACTACCACGGTTCTGCACCTGACCTCACACTAGGGAGCCCCATGCTGGAGGAGGCCCGGCCTTCTCTGACCTCCTGAACCCGCCCAGGCTCATGACCTGCACTTGGGCCACCCCTGATTCTGCCTGGTCCATTAGCTCCCGGAACTCAGCTCCACCCTGGGGCTGCTGTGTAGTGATGCTGCAAGGCCTTCCTATCCTGTTCCTAGCAGGAATTCCACCTAGGCCACTACCCTGGCAGCTGACAGTGGATCTCGTTTTCTGTGTGGACTGGGAGATTTCTTGAGACCCTTCAGCCTGAGGTTGCCTCTGCCCACCCTCTGCACCCTGAGATCACCACTGCCACAGATACCATCTCCCACCAGACCTTCCTAGAGAGGGGGCCACAAATTTGAGTTCCTTTTTAATTAAATTTTACTGCAAAGTCAGCAATGCAGGAAAATCTGTAAAGAATATCCAAATAAAATGACAAACAGTTTTATTCACTTCCAAAGTCAAAACAGGGATTATGAGATATGAGACATAAATTACCAAAATTGTGAACAAAACAGAATGTTCCTAATGATCCTTTAGAAATTAAAAAGCATTAGTAAATACTTTGAACAACTTTATGTCAATAAGTTAGACGACTTAGGTAAAATAGATAAATTCATAAAAGATACAAATTGCCAAAAGCAACTCCAGAATAAATAGAAAATCTGAATAGAACTCTACACTAAATCAGTAATTTCAAAACCTTCTCACAAAGAAATGCCCAAGCCCAGATATTTTCACTGTTGAATTCTATCAAATACTTAAATAACAAGGCAATCATTCAAAAGCACTCTCAGACAATAGGAGAGGAAGGAAGGCTTCCAGCTCATGTGTGGAACTGGCTTTACCCTCATATCAAAGTCAGACAAAGACTCACAGGAAAAGAATACCACACAGAGCAGTATCACCAATGAACATAAATGCAAACATCCTTAACAAACATTGGCAAACTGAATACAACACCATATAAAAGGGATTACATTCCATGACCAATGGGATTCATCCCAGGAATGCAAGATTGGCTTAACATTTGGAAATCAATTAATGTAATGCAATATATTAATAGAATAAAGGACCAGAGCCACATAATTATTTCAATAGAGGCAGAAGAAACAGTTGACAAAAATCTTAACACCACTCATATGCACAATTTTCAACAAAATAGGAATGGAGGAGATCTTCCTTACTCTGATAAAGGGCATCTGTGAAAAACCCACAACTAAAATCATGTAATGACGAAAGACTGAATGCTTTCCTCCAAGGTGGGGATCAAAACAAAGATGTCCACTCTCATCATGTGTATTTAATATTGTACTAGAGATCCTGGCTGGTACAGTAAGGAAAAAATGAAAATGAAAATTAAAGTTATTTGGATCAAAAAGGAAAACAAAACTCCATTCACAGATGACATGATCCTGTCTGTAGAACTCACATGCAAATAAAAGCCTGCTAGCACTAAGAAAAGTGCAGAAGAGCCCATAGGATATAAAACCAATACACGAAAATCAATTCTATTTCTCTAGACCTGCAATGAAAATCTAAAATTTTTTTTTGCAATAGTTACAAAAATCATGAAATAGGAATAAATTTAGGAAGAGGGCAGTGTTTGTACCCTGAAAAATACAAAACATTACTGAGAGAAAGGAAAGGTCTAAATAAATGGAGAGATGCTGGTTGGAAAGCTCAATACTGTTGTTAAGATGGCAATTCCCCCCAAATCGATCTGTGGATTCAACACAATCTCTATCAAAATCTCAGCGGACATTTTCTAGAGATTGACAAAATAATTCTAAAATGCTTGTGAAAGTGCAAAAGATACAGAAGAACCAACACAAATTTGAAAAAAATTGAAACATAATACAAAACTATAATAATCCAGATAGTGTACAACCAAGAGACATAAAGGTCAATGAACAGAAGTGAGAACCAGAAAGATATTCTTACATTTTTTTCAGTTGACTTCAACAAAGTTGCCTAGGTAATTCAGTGGAAAAAGAATCGTCTTTTCAACAAATGATTTAGACACAACTGGACAACTAAACGTAAAAGAGATGGCAGTGTTCAGTGGTTTGCGCCTGTCATCCCAGTGCTTTAGGAGGCTAAGGCAGGAAAATCACTTGAACCCGAGAATTAAAGTGGTAGTTAGCTCTGATCAGGTGGACAAAATAATACAAGAAACAAAAAGAGTTAGATTTAGACATCTCACACCATGTAGAGTATCAGCTCTAATTAAAGAGCTAAACGATATGAGTTGAAACTATAAAATTTCTATAAGAAAATATAGAATAAATTTTTTCTTACTTTGGGTGGTTAGGCAAAAGATTCTTAAATAACATATCACAAGGATGATCTACAAATGATAAAAGAAAAGATAAATTGGGCATAGTTAACATTTGGAACTCGAGTGCTCCAAAAGACGCCATTAAGAAAATGAGAAGATCAGCCACAGACTGGGAGAAAATACTTCACAATTTATCACAAATCACATTTGTGATGAAGAACTTGTATCCAGAATATGTGACAAGTTCTTAAACTCAATATAATAAGATGAACTTCTCAACTAAAAATGAGCAAAACACACAAATATGCTCAAGTGACTTTTACAAAAGTACAAAGCCACTCAATGGAGGAAGGAGAGCTTTCCCAACAAATGGTGCTGGAGCAACGGGACAACCGCAGTGCAAAAGTTAAAAACAACCCGGCCTCAATCTCACACCTTATACAAAGAATAACTCAAAATGGATCACAGGCTTCAATGTAAAACATATGTTTACATGACAAACATTGAGCCAGGCGTGGTGTGACAGGCCTGTAGTCTCAGCTGCTCCTGAGGCTGAGACTGGGGAGGAATCCCTTGAGACCAGGGGTTCAAGACCAGCCTGGGTGAGATGTTTTTTCTAAAATAAATAATAAAATAACTAAAAATTTAAAATTACAAACCTCTTAAGAAAAAATCATCAGAATTAGAACTGGGCAAAGGGTTCTTACATGTAATACAAAAAGCATGATCCATAAAAGAAAAAGGTAATAGATAGGATCTTATCAAAATTAAAAATTGTTGCTCAGTGAGAGACCTATGAAGAACATAAAAAGATAAGCTGCAGAATGAGAGAAGATATTTTATAAAGACTTGTATTCAGAATACATGAAGAACTTTAAAAACTCAACAGGAAAAACGAAATCCAACTGCAAAAGAGTCAATGAGCAAGACATGAACAGATGTTTCACTGATGAGGTAAACACAAGGCTAAGAAGCTGATGACAACATGCTCAAGGTCATTAGTTATTAAGAAAATACAGACTAAAATCACAATGAGATGTCATTATACACCTGTAAGAATGGTTGAAATACAAAATAAAGGTAACATAAGATGCTGGCAAGGTTGCAAAGGAACTGGGTCACTCATAATATTTCTGGTAAGAATGTAAAATGGTACAGCCACTCTGGAAATGAGCATGGCAGCTTTCTACAAAACTGAACGTGGAATTACCATATGATCAGCAATTGCCATTCTGAATGCTTATCCCAAACAAGTGAAAACTTTACACAAATACTCATAGCAGCTTTATTCATTATAGTTCCAAAGTGGAAATAATGAAAATGTGACATGGTAAAAGCCCCATAAAACTGCATACCTCAACTATACCTTGGCTTTCTGTTGCAACTGCTCTCTGTAGCCCTAATGTGACAGGCAAGCCGTCCAAACTCATGCCATCTTGGCCCCTGAGACTTGTAATAAGTAATTAAGGTCTGTAATTTCCACCCTACCCAATGTGTAAACTAATGCTTATCTTGACTTCTGTGAACCACTTAAGTAATAATCGGAATGTCCAAAGTCCCCTGGCCCTTGGAATGTCCAAAACCCCTCACCCTCATCTCCACCCAGGAGGCAATTTACAGAATACACTGGAATGTCTGGAGCCCCTCAGCCTCATCTCTGTCCAGGAGGTGATTTACAGAATCCACTAGCCCTCAGAATGTCTGAAGCCCCTCACCCCCATCCCCGCTCCTCACCCTCACTCCCGAGGTGGTTGTACGGGTATAAAAGGTCTTGACACTCTCCTTTTGGGGCCACAAGTTGGAGAGATGGAATCCTCCATGGCCACCAGCAATAAAGACCCTGCAATTTGGCTTACTTTTGTCTTGGTGTTGACTTTCTATGCTCACCCCATTACAACATTTTGGAGGCCCCACCGAAATATTATCTTTGTCCGTCACCAGACAAAAGCCATCTCAGAGTCTCACCCATGTGACTGCTTCCACCTCGGGACCTCTAGGGGAGGTGCCCCCTGAGATGTTCGAGGGCCCCGGAGTTCCAGCCCCATGAAGGATGAGCGACTACCTGGCCAACATTCACCCGAAATTCCTCAGGGTCCTGAGAAGCTCTGGAGGGAAGTCAGGTCTGGGGACCGGTCCATCAGGGGGACCTGAGTCAGGGGACCAGACACGGTCATTGCAACTCTGACCAGGCAAACCTACCATGAGAAGTCACTGGAGGCTCAGGTTGCCTCACCGGAGGCTCAGGTTGCCTCACCGGAGGCACAGGTTGCCTCACTGAAGGCGTAGGTTGCCTCACTGGAGGCTCGGGTAATTTAGTTTACAGTTGTTTTCCATAACCTCGGTGTGAGTGAGAGAGTGTGTGTGTGTATATGTAGTCCCACGGCTGGAAGGCTACAGGGCTTGTATAGGCCTCACCCACGGTTCCACGTCATAAAGTATAATGGTGATTCATCTCAGGACTGAAAATTCTGAGGCGACCATGCCCAGCGTTTATACGGGTACACCTTAGCCAAGATGCTCTGAAACATCCCTTCGGGGATGTGGCCGGGCAAGCATTAGACTGATCTCCCATCTGAGGGGCACCCATCCTTTGTCTGTCAATCCTGTATGTGGTTCTGTCTTTCTTGTAAATTCACAAGTTTTGTTAGACTCCTGTTGGCTGATATACAGTGATTTAGACCTGTTACTCTTGAGGTGGATAATATTCTCCATTGGCTAAGTGACCATTGACTTCTAGGAACTCTAATTGAGTTTACACCCCTGGAAATAATTCTGTTCTCTTTCATTTTCTTCTTTTTCTATCATTGAGGCCTCATTCTTCCTTTTTTTTTTTTCATGTCCAAGAGAAAATTCTGCTCCTGATGACTTGCGTGTAGTTTTTTCCTCTGTCTTAGGGAATCAAACTTTAAATAAGAAACAACCAGCCCTCTTTGCCCATTTAGGGTAAAAAGAGGAGTAATTGTCTCTTCTGTCAAAAGAAAAAGAGACAGAGGAAGAGAGAAAAGAAAGTGGGGGAGGGGAAGAAGAGAGAAGAAACAGAAAAGAGAGAGAGTAGGCAGGGAAGAGAAGAGAGAGGAGAAAGAGAGGAGAGAGGAGACAGAGAAAAGAGAGAGACAGAAAAAAGTAGACAGAGAAGAGAGAGAAGAGAGGAGAAAGGGAGGAGAGAGGAGAGACAGGGAGAGACAGGGAGAGGAGAGAGAGAGAAAAAGTAGACAGAAAAGAGAAGAAAGAGGAGACAGAGACAAAGACAAAAAAAGAGAGTGAGAAGAGAGAGAGATAGGGAGAGAGGAATTTAATGATTTTTAAGGTCCTGTGTCAAGGTGACCAAAAGCTGCAGGGGTGGGGAACTCGCAGCCAGCCAAGTGGCTGCGAGCTCAGTTTTAAACTGATATGAAAAGAGTTTTTTTTCTTTCTTTACTGGCCACCAGCCCTGCTCACTTTCAGGGAGGCCACACCACCTCAGGGTGCATGTAAATACATCCAAAAATATGGCATCCAAAAATACAGCAGAAAGCTTTCTGACTCTGTAATGCAAGTGACCTGTTAGCACAGTAGTTAAGGTATAGGTCCTGAACTGCAAGGTTGTTGGTTCAAATCCTCAGTGAAGCCAGTCTTAAATTAGTGAAATGTCTTGGGGGAAATTCAAAAGCTGAAGGAAAAACCGAATGGGGTCATCTAGCTCCTGGCATTGTAGCCCCTCCAATGCATGACAGCCAACTTCAAGGTTGGGTTTTCAGGCCAATATGGGGTGAAATTAACCTCTGGAAAACTCCGCTCTTTATGTAAACTAGATGGCCATCTTTTGGAGTTGGGTGACCTGACACTGGGACCTACGACCCAAAAAAAATTACCCAGGCTGTATGGAAAATGGTCGCAGGACCTCCTGGACACCCTGACCAGTTTCCAGACATTAACCAATGGCTGGATTTAGTCCAACAACCCTCTCCATGGCTAATATGCTGCATAAAACAGGCTAGACTTCAGGTCATGTTAGCCAGCCCAAAGAAAGCCCCTTCTGGGGCAGCCATCCTTCCCTCTCCAGTGGAGGATCAAGTGTTACCTCCGCCTTACTCAAGACCCTCTGAACCAGGGCCTCAGCACTCCCCTGGACAGTACCAGTAATCAACCCTTGTCCCCCCTGCACACCTGCAGTGGGGCCCCACACCCAATGGCTGTCCTTCCTCTCTGAGAGGTGCCCCCAAACAAGAGAAGACAATGGGGGTCGCCCATTCTTTGTTCATGTTCCCTTTTTGCCAAGTGACTTATATAACTGGAAGGTGATAGAAATTAAAGAGAGGGCCAAAACACCAAGTGCTGGAACAAGCGTTATTAAGATCAAGAAAAAGTAGACAGAAAAGAGAGGAAAGAGGAGACAGAGACAAAGACAAAAAAAGAGTGAGGAGAGAGAGATAGGGAGAGAGGAATTTAATGATTTTTAGGGTCCTGTGTCAAGGTGACCAAAAGCTGCAGGGACGGGGAACTCGCAGCCAGCCAAGTGGCTGCAAGCTCAGTTTTAAACTGATGTGCCCACTCCTAGGATGGGATTTACTTCACAAACTTCAAGCAAATATTTCTTTCTGTGAGAGTCAGGCTTGCTTCTCAATCGCTCCTCCCTTGGCATCAGGGCCACCTGAGCAAACCTTCATCACCTGTGCTCTGCCAGACGAGTATCTCTTGCAGGAAGCTTTAACCTCAGAGGCAGATCAACCGCCAACATCAGACCTCCTACGCCAATTCCAAGAGAATGTACCTGGGGTGTGGGCTGAGACAAATTCCCCAGGCTTGGCAAGTCCCTGTACCCCAGTCACGGTCCAGCTATTGGCAATGGCAACTCCAGTCCAGGTACGACATTATCCCATGATCCAGGAAGCCAAATGGGGAATTGCTTCACATATATCCAGACTCCTAAAAGGAGGGATCCTTACTACCTGTAAATCCCCCTGGAATACCCCATTGCTCCCCATCTTAAAACCAGGCACAAAGGACTATCGGCCTGTACAGGACTTAAGGGAGGTAAACAAACGAGTGGATACTGTCCACCCTACGGTTCTTAATCCGTACACCCTCCTAAGTCTCTTGGGCCCAGAACACCACCATTACACTGTCTTGGATCTCAAGGATGCATTCTTTTGTATTCCACTGACCCCTGTTAGCCAGCCCATATTTGCTTTTGAATGGATTGACCCTGATACTGGGGTCTTGGGGAAATTCACCTGGACAAGGCTGCCTCAGGGGTTCAAAAACTCCCCTACTCTGTTTGATGAGGCACTTAGCTAAGATCTTGCCACCTTCCGAACTGAGTTCCCTGAGTGTACCCTACTCCAATACCTGGATGACTTACTCTTGGCTACAAAAACCCAGGAGGCCTGTAAAGAGACCACCCAGTCATTATTAAAGACCCTACAGACTTTGGGTTACCGGGTCCCAGCTAAAAAGGCCCAACTCTGCCAACTGAAAGTTACTTACCTGGGCTATATCATAGAGAAGGGCAACCGGGCACTGGCACCCAGCTGAGTCCAAGCAGTGCTGCAAATACCCACCCCTACCACTAAATGCCAAGTTCGATAATTCCTTGGGATGGTAGGGTACTGCAGGCTATGGGTTTTGGGATTTGCCGAGATATCCAAGCCCCTGTATGCCTGAACTGGAGGAAATCAGGCTTTGACTTGGACAGAGATAGAGCAACGGACTTTTGACAAGCTCAAGACTGCCCTGACTACGGCCCCAGCCTTGGCCTTGCCAGACATCTCTAAACCCTTCCGGTTGTTTGTGCATGAAAAACAGGGAATCGCTAAGGGGGTGCTCACCCAGACATTGGGACCATGGCCCTGGTCAGTCACCTATCTTTCAAAAAGACTTGATCCCATAGCCTCTGGGTGGCCAGCTTGTCTGAGGTTGGTGGCAGCTACAGCCCTGTTAGTCAAGGAGGTGGACAAAGTAACCTTGGGGCAGGAGTTAAACTTAGTGGCACCCAATGCAGTGGAGTCACTACTTCGTGGAGCTCAGGGAAAGTGGATGCCAAATGCCCGCATAGTTCAATATCAGGCGTTACTTTTGGACTAGCCCTGCATAAGATTTTTAAAGGCTACAGTTTTTAACCCCACTATGCTGCTACCAGACAGCGAGCCAGAGGAGCCCATATACGACTGCCAGCAAATAATGGATGTCATCCACACCGCTTGACGAGACCTCACTGATGTCCCCCTGCAGAACCCGGAGGAGGTACTGTATACAGATGGCAGCAGCTTCATGGTTGACGGAGTCAGGTATGCCGGGGCAGCCGTGGTCACTCTCAATAGGGCTATTTGGGCCCAGGTCCTTCCTCATGGAACCTCGGCCCAGGAGGCAAAACTCATAGCTCTGACAAAAGCCTTAGACTAGGCAGAGGGAAAGACTGTCAACGTTTATACAGACAGTCGGTATGCCTTTGCTATGGCTCATGTACATGGGGCCATTTTTAAAGAAAGAGGACTACTTACTTCAGAGGGAAAGACCATCAAAAACAAAGAAAAAAAATCCTAGCCCTACTAAAGGCTATATAGAAGCCCAAGGCAGTGACATTAATACACTGCAAAGGACACCAGAAGGGAAATTCACCACAGGCAAGGGGAAATGGGGCAGCTGACCTACAAGACAGGCAGCCTTGGGACCAGTAAAACCTCTGACTCTTCTTGCAACTCTGCCAGCCCAAACCCTGCACCCTGCCCCTATGTACTCACCTGATGAAAAAAAAAACTTTGCTAAAGAGCAAGGGGGCACACAGATTCCACAAGATGGTGAATTCTACTGGACACAAGAATTGTGGTCCCCGAGGCTCTAGGATGGGCCCTAGTTAAGGACACACACCAGGCCACTCATTTAGGACGGACAAAACTAGCTGAGCTGCTAAAAGCCAAATACTACATTCCCCACTTACATGAACTTATCAAGAAAATTACTACCCAGTGTGATGTATGTGCCCGAGTAAATCCGGAGGCAACAGGTCTAGCCAGGTGGGAGTAAGACTCAGAGGGACTAGCCCTGGGGAGGACCGGGAAGTAAATTTCACTGAAATAAAACCCCTAGCAAATGGCTACAAATATCTCCTGGTGTTTATAGATACGTTCTCTGGATGGGTCGAAGGCTTCCCCACTAGGTCCAAGACCGCTTTGGTGGTCACAATAAAACTTACAGGACCTTGTTCCTCAGTTCAGCCTCCCTCTAATGCTGGGGTTGGACAACAGGCCTGCCTTTACTGCACAAATTTCTCAGGGCCTAATGAAGGCCCTGGGTTTATCCTGGAAATGACACTGTGCCTGTCATCCCCAGAGTTCAGGGCAAGTCAAATGAATGAACCGGACCTTAAAAGAAACCCTGACAAAGTTTATCCCAGAGACCAGTGAGAACTGGGTCAACCTGCTTCCTTTTGTCCTCCTCCACATCCGATGCACACCCTATCAGAAAGGCTTCTCCCCTTTTAAAATCATGTTCGGCAGGCCCTCTCCCTTACTCCCCAGACCCGTGGATACCGTGCATGTTGAAGTCCATAACTATACACTCCTTAAGTCCTTACAGGCTCTCCAGTCTGTTCAATCCCAGGTACACCAGCTCATTAAAAACACGCATCCCACCCCATCGGACCTCGCAGACCAGCTGAGACATCCCTTCCAGCCCGGAGACTCTGTCCTTGTTGAAACATTTGCCACCTCTGGCCTCACACCCTATTGGAAGGGACCCTACACGCTTATCCTGACCACACCCACCGCACTCAAGGTGGTCGGACTAATGGCCTGAATTCATCACACCCACATCAAGACTGCCCCAACGGAAGGACAATGGAGCGTCAAACACTCATTCCCTGATTCACTAAAGCTAAGACTTGTGCGCTTTTCGTGGTCACCACCCTCGCCACCCTAATCCATGCTGTAATTCCCTATCATCATCCCTCTACTGGTTGGATTAGACATTACTGGTTCCACCGCAGTTGAAATATCAGCTCTTATAACTGGGGACCAAAATTTTAAAACTATCTCACAGCACATAGATATTAATTTAGGCCACTTGGAAAGCTCCATTTCCCAACTCACTGATCAGGTTAAGTCTTTACCTGAAATGGTACTTCAACACAGATGAGGACTAGATTTGTTATTCTTAAAACAAGGAGGTTTATGTGCTGCCCTTAGTAAACAATGTTGCTTCTACACTAATAGGTCAGGCCTCATCCGAGAGAGCCTCTCTCTGGTCAGGCAGAATCTCGAAACCAGAAAACAACTTTGAGAGGCTTCAGAAAGTTGGTATCAAAAATGTTTTCCTGGTCCCCTTAGCTCACTTCCATCCTTACGGGCCTGGTGGGACAGCTGGCCACACTCCTACTGGGACTCATGTTTGGCCCCTGCCTCCTAAACCAACTGCTCAGGTTCATAAAATCTAGGGTAGACTCTGTAAAATTAATGACATTAAGGTCTCAATATGGGCCCTTAGAACCAAGAAACAATACTAACCTGTTGGAGGAATCAATGATTTAATTCCTGTAAGTAAAACAAGGGGGGAATGTGACATGATAAAAGCCCCATAAAACCGCATACCTCAACCATACCTCGGCTTTCTGTTGAAACTGCTCTCTGTAACCCAAATGTGACAGGCAAGCAGTCCAAACCCGTGCCATCTTGGCCCTTGCAACTTGTAATAAGTTATTAAGATCTGTAATTTCCACCCTACCTAGACAATGTGTAAACTAATGCTTATCTTGACTTCTGTGAACCACTTAAGTAATAATCGGAATGTCCAAAGTCCCCTGGCCCTCAGAATGTCCAGAGCCCCTCACCCTCATCTCCACCCAGGAGGTGATTTACAGAATCCACTGGCCCTCGGAATGTCTGAAGGCCCTCACCCACACCCCAGCCCCTCATCCTCACCCCTGAGGTGGTTTTACAGGTATAAAATGTCTTGACACCCTCCTTTCAGGGCCATGGGTTGGAGGGACACGAGTCCTCCATGGCTGCCGGCAATAAAGACCCTGCATTTGGCATACTTTTGTTTTGGTGTTGACTTTCTATACTCACCCCATTACAACACAAATGTCGTTCAGTGTGTGAATGAGAAGATCTGCTGGTCCAATTGATAACTCAGTCACACAAATGCCTTCCTCAAGATTATCGTTGTGCAATGAGTGCATTAAGTATTTTGTGTGTACTTCCCATTTTCTCATGAAGAATATTAAAAAGGTATGTACTCAAGGATCAAAATTCAGTGAAAGTAAAACTTAAGTGAGAATGCAGTCTGGTGCCACTGCCTTGATTCTGCTAAGGTGGAGGGTGTGTTACCTATTTTGCCATTTGCAGCATTTGTGAAAAAGTCAACATAATGAAACAGGTGGATGGCATCTCTGTATTACTGTGAAAACAGGTTTCCCTCTTGGATTCTCTGAAGGCAGCTCAGGGGACCAGACTTTAAGAATAACAAAGTCAATTATGTTCCATGAGAGGCTACCTGCAAGCTGGAGAATCAAGAAAACAAGTAGCATGACTCAGTCCAAGGCCAAAGGCCTGAGGTGCCAGAGGAGGGGTGGGAGGGTAAAGTGTTGACTGGTGCAAGACTCAGAGTCCAAAGACCTTACAACCTAGAGTTCTAATGTCCAAGGGCAAGAAAAGAAAGGTGTCCCAACTTGAAAGAGAGAGAGAGTGAAAATTTGACTCCTGTCTGCCTTTTTGTTCTATCTGGGCCTCTAGGTGATTGGATTGTGGCTGCCCACAGTGAGGGAGGATCTTCCCCACTCAGTCCACCCACTCACATATCAATCCCTTCCAGAAACACCTCACAGGCACACCCGGAAATAATGCTGTTCCAGCTATCTAGGCATCTCTTAATCCAGTCAATCTGACACCTGAATTTAACCATTACAGTCAGCATCACTGAAATATGTGTCCTTTGAGAAAGGGATCTGGTCTGTTTCCTTACCATTGTTTCCCACCATCATAATCAGTAAATAGTCAGAGCTCAGTAAGTATTTGTTAAATAAATGTGTCAGTACAATCAGAGTATGACAGTATAGTAAGGCTTTAAAATGTTTAAAGCACTCTCTGGTTTAATATTCATCACTTTTATTTATGGAGACAAGGTCTTTCTCTGTAGCCTGGTCTGGAGGGCAGTGACATAATCACAGCTCACTGCAGCCTCAACCTCCCAGGCTTAAGCAATCTTCCCACATCAACCACCTGGGTACCTAGAACTACAGGCTCATGCCACCATGCCCAGCTATTTTTTTTTTTTTTTGGTATTTTTTGTAGAGACAGGGCTTTGCCATGTTTCTCAAGCTGGTCTTAAACTTCTGGACTCAGTCAATCTACCCTCCTTGGCCTCCCACTGTTGATATTACAGGCTTGAGGCATTGCACCTGGCCCAAGGAATCTATGAATTTTTTAAATCCCAATCATAGGAAAATCTTTGTGTACAAGTATGCTTATAAAATATTACCTACAAAAAGACAAGATGAAAGCAGATGGATCTAAAAGAACTCTAGTTACATCATCCCCTTATTTGAGATGGAATGCAGCTTATAAAAGTGTGTCAACTTTTAAAATCTTTTAATTCTTTTTTAAATGGAGTCTAACTCTGTCATCCAGGCTGGAGTACAATGATAGTGATCTCAGCTCACTGCATCCTCTGCCCATGGGGTTCAAGTGATTCTTCTGGCTAAGCCTCTTAAGTAGCTGGGACTACAGGCACGTGCCATGACTCCTGACTAGTTTCTTGTACTTTTAGTAGAGAGGGAGTTTCACCATGTTGGCCAGACTGGTCTCAAATTTCTGACCTCATGTGATCCATCCACCTCAGCCTCTCAAAGTGCTGGGATTACAGGTGTGAGCCACTGTGCCTGGCCAGAAAAAGCATGTAAACTTTATACAGAATTTACAACATGGAAAAGTACTTGTATAATAATACATTCAAAAAGCAACATTCAAAATAACCCATAACATATGAACGTAACTTGTACAATAAAGTATCTATAAAAATATATGCATAGAAAACAACAAAATCGGCCAGGTGCCCTGGCTCATTCTTGTAATCCCAGCACTTTAGGAGGCCAAGGCTGGTGGATGACTTGAGGTCAGGAGTCCGACACCAGATTGACCAACATGGCAAAACCTTGTCTCTACTAAAAAAACAAAAAATTTGCTAGGCCTGGTGGTGCATGCGTGTAGTCTCAGCTACTTGGGAGGTTGAGGCATGGAAATTGCTTGAACTCGAGAGGCACAGTTTTCAGTGAGCCACGATCACACCACTGCATTCCAGCCCATGTGACAGAGTGAAACTGCATCTCAAAAACAAAAACAAACAAACCAACAATAACAAAATGGAAATCAGCAGCACTCCTTTTTGTATGTCTGGTAGAATTCAGCTGTGAACCCATCTGGACCTGGGCTTTTTATGGTTTGTAGGCTATTAATTTCTGCCTCAACTTGAGCCCTTGTTATTGGTCTATTTAGCATTTTGACTTCTACCTGGTTTAGGCTTGGGAGGGTGCAAGTGTCCAGGAATTTTTCCATTTCTTCCAGGTTTACTGGTTTATGTGCATAGAGTTGTTTGTAGTAATCTCTGATAGTAGTTTGTATTTCTGTGGAATCAGTGGTGATATCCCATTTATCATTTTTTATTGCATCTATTTGATTCATCTCTCTTTTCTTTTTTATCAATCTGGCTAGTGGTCTATTTTGTTGATCTTTTCAAAAATCCAGCTCCTGGATTTATTGATTTTTTGAAGGATTTTTTTGTGTCTCTATCTCCTTCAGTTCTGCTCTGATCTTATTTATTTCTTGTCTTCTGTAACCTTTAACTTTTTTATCTTGCCCCTCTAGCTTTTTTAATTTTGATGATAGGGTGTTGATTTTAGATATTTCCTTGCTTCTCATGAGAGCATTTACTGCTATAAATTTTCCTCTACGCACTGCTTTAAATGTGTTCCAGAGATTCTGGTATGTTGTGTATTGATTCTCATTGCTATTGAAGAACATCTTTGTTTCTGCCTTCATTTCATTGTTTATCCAGTCAACATTCAAGAGCCAGTTGTTCAGTTTCCATGAAGGTGTGCAGTTCTGAGTTAGTTTCTGAATCTTGAGTTCTAATTTGATTGCACTGTCGTCTGAGAGACTGTTATGATTTTTGTTCTTTTACATTTGCTGAGGAGTGATTTACTTCCAATTATGTGGTCAATTTTAGAGTAAGTGTGATGTGGTGCTGAGAAGAATGTATATTCTGTCAATTTGGGGTGGAGAATTCCGTAAATGTCTATTAGTATTGCTTGGTCCAGATCTGAGTTCAAGTCCTAGATATCCTTGTTAATTTTCTGTCTCGTTGATCTGTCTAACACTGACAGCAGAGTGTTAAAGTCTCCCACTATTATTGTGTGGGAGTCTAAGTCTCTTTGTAGGTCATTAAGAACTTCCTTTATGTATCTGAGTGCTCCTGTATTGGGTGCATATATCTTTAGGATTGTTAGCTCTTCTTGTTGCATTTATCCTTTTATCATTATGTAATGTCCTTCTTTGTCTCTTTTGATCTTCGTTGGTTTAAAGCCTATTTTATCAGAGACTAGGATTGCAACTCCTGCTCTTTTGTTGCTTTCATTTGCTTGATAAATCTTCCTCCATCACTTTATTTTGAATCTATGTGTATCCTTGCATATGAGATGGGTTTCCTGGGTACAGCACACCAATGGGTTTTGACTTTTTATCCAATTTGCCAGCCTGTGTGTTTGACTAGGGCATTTAGTCCATTTACATTTAAGGTTAATATTGTTATGTGTGAATTTGATCCTGCCATTTTGATGCTATCTGGTTGTTTTGCCCATTAGTTGACACAGTTTTTTCATTGTGTTGATAGTCTTTACCATTTGGTACATTTTTGGAATGGCTAGTACTGGTTGTTCCTTTCTATGTTTAGTGCTTCTTTCAGGAGCTCTTGTAAGGCCAGCCTGGAGGTGATGAAATCTCTGAGCAATTGCTTGTTCATAAAGGATTTTATTTCTCTTTTGCTTATGAAGCTTAGTTTGGCTGGATATGAAATTCTACGTTGAAAGTTCTTGTCTTTAAGGATGTTGAATATTGGCCCCCTCTCTTTTGGCTTGCAGAGTTTCTTCTGAGAGATCCACTGTGAGTCTGATGGGCTTCCCTTTGTGGGGAAGCCTTTCTCCCTGGCTGCCCTTAGCATTTTTTCCTTCATTTCAACTCTGGTGAATCTGCTAATTATGTGCCTTGGTGTTGCTCTTCTTGAGGAATATCTTTGTGGTGTTCTCTGTATTTCCTGAACTTGAATATTGGCCTGCCATGCTAGGTTGGGGAAGTTCTCCTGGCTAATATCCTGAAGAGTGTTTTCCAGCTGGAATTCATTCTCTCTGTCACATTCAGGTACACCTATCAAATACAGATTAGGTCTTTTCACATAATCCCATATTTCTTGGAGGCTTTGTTGATTTCTTTTTACTCTTTTTTCTCTAACTTTGCCTTCTCATTTTATTTCATTGAGTTGATCTTCAATCTCTGATATCCTTTCTTCTGCTTGGTCAATTCGGCTGTTGAAGCTTGTGTATGCTTCATGAAGTTCTTGTGTTGTGTTTTTCAGCTCCATCAATTCATTTATATTCCTCTCTAAGCTGTTTATTCTTGTTAGCATTTCGTCAAATCTTTTTTCAAGGTTTTTAGTTTCTTCACATTGGGTTAGGAGATATTGTATTAGCTCAGAGAAATTTGTTATTACCCACCTTCTGAAGCCTGTTTCTGTCAATTCATTAGACTCATTCTCATCCAGTCTCGTTTCCTTGCTGGTGAGGAGTTGTGATCCCTTGGAAGAGGAGAGGCATTCTGGTTTTGGGTGTTTTCATCCTTTTTGTGCTGGTTTCATCCCATATTTGTGAATTTATCTACCTGTGGTCTTTGTAGTTGGTGACTTTCAGATGAGGTCTCTGAGTGGGGGTCCTTTTTGCTGATGATGAAGTTATTTCTGTTTTTTAGTTTTCCTTCTGACAGTCAGGCTCCTCTGCTGTTAGGACTGCTGGAGGTCCACTTCAGACCCTGCTTGCCTGGGAATTACCTGTGGTGGCTGCAGAACAGTAAGTGTTCTTACTGTTCTTGCTGCCAGTTTCTTCTTCTGTTATCTTGTCCCAGAAGGATAACCGCCAGATGTCAGCCTGAGTTCTCCTTTGTGAGATGTCTCTTTGGATATATGGGGGTTGGGGAGCTGCTTGAGGAGACAGTCTGTACCTTATAAGAGAACAAGTGCTGAGCTGTGGGCTCTGTTGTTCCATTCAGAGATGCTGAGCAGGTACATTTAAGTCTGCTGCAGTGGAACTCATAATCACCTTTTTTTCCCAGGTGCTGTATCCTGGGAAGGTGGGGATTTATTTATAAGTTCCTGACATGCTGATTCCCTTTTCTCAAAGATGCCCTGCCCAGCTAGGAGGTAGCCTAGTCACAGTTGTCAAGTAGAGTGGTTGCTGAGCTACTGTGGGCTCTACCCAGCTGCTTTGTGAATTTTGTTGCAGTCCCCCACAGAGCTGGACCATCCCACATCCAGCAGCAATTGTGAAATTCTCAATCCAGAGTGTTTTAGATTGCTGGTCTTTCTGGCGGTGGGACCCACCGAGCCAGATCACCTGGCTCCCTGTTTTATCCCACTTTTTTTCACTTGAATGGGTGACTCTATTTCCCAGGCATTTCAGGCACCAGTTTAAATGGCCGCCCAGATTTGCATGAATTTTTGTGCAGAGACCTGCTACACTGGCTGAAACAGCCATGCTGGAAACTTGTGGCTCTTTTCAGCCCAGAAATCTCCTCGTCTGTGGGCAGTAATAATTCATTTGGAAATATGGTGATCACTCACCCTCTGCCTTGTTCTTGCTGGGAACTGCACTCTAGAGCTGTTCTTATTCGGCCATCTTGGATTCACCTATAGTATAGTCAGAAGACTATACTAGACATACTGGATATCCTATAGGATATTAAATCAGCTCATTTCATTGACAACTTCATGTTGACTGGGGTGGATGAGCAGCAGTCAGAAAGTGCACTGGAGTCCTTGGCAAAACACATGCCTACAGAAGGTGAAGATAAACCTTACAGAGCTTCAGGAATGGCTACCAAAGTGAAGTTTTATGGAAGAAAGGCTGCCAAGTGTTTAGAGGAATGCAGGTGTGTCCCCTCCATGGTAAAATACAAACTGTTTTATCCTCACCAGAAGGAAGGAGGCACACTGCCTGATGAGCCTCTTTGAGTTCTGACACCACATTCCACATCTAGGTATGGCCCACGTTCTAATGACATAGGAGGAGGCCAGCTTCAAGTGGGGCCTGCACAGGAAAGGACCCTGCAGCAGATCCAGGCCATGGTGTAAGCAGCCACCTTCCCTAAGAATTCCTGGTGCTGGTGGTGCCAGTGGTGGGGAAAAATGCAGGAAGGAGCTGAACCAAGCACCAGTGGGAGAGTCACAGTGGAGGGCCTGGAATTCTGCAGAAAGATCATGTCATCCAAGGCAGAGACATAGCCCCCTGTAAGAAGCAATTTTTAATGTTGCTGGTCCTGATTTTATAGACTACTTGACCACAGAACACCAAGCAACTATGTGGTTCTAAGTGCCGGTGTGACCCACAAAATCACAGATTGCACAGGCCTGACAGCATCCATCATGAGGTGAAAATGGCCCACCTGGGTTGAGCTTGAATCCCATGTTGACACCTTCAGAAAACACCCAAATCTGAGGTGGCACTGAACAACCAAACAGGCAATGGAAGTTAGCCGGTCCTCACCGTGGGTCAGCCCAGGCCTGGTAGGATGGACTCATGAATGGAGCAAGCACAGTGGCAGGCATGGGGCTACATATAGGACCAGAAGCACTGACTTCCCCCTACCAACGCAGATCCAGGTGCCGCCATCTCTGAATGTCCAACTCATCAGCATTTGAGGCCCATGATATACTCTGGTGGGCACTATTTCTTTAGGTGACTTACTGGCCACTAAGTAACAAGGTGACTACATTTAGACACTTCCATCCTGGAAGGGCCACAGGTTCATCTTCACAGGGTTAGGCACCTATTCCATGGGGGGGGTTCCTGCCTTGCTCTCAGACACTCAGTCAGCACCACTCTCTGGATGCTGTTACTTCCTGATCTGCAGGCTAGGCGGTGTTCTCAGCCCATTATCTGCCTGAAGGGCTCCCTTGGCAGGGAAAGTTTCAGCGTTTCTGTGGCTGTGGGTTCCACTAATCCTATCACCATCTCCACCACCCAGGTGCTATCAGCCACAAGGGATGCTGGACAGGTCTTCTACAGGCACAACTCGGTGCCAGCCTGGAGGAAGCACTCTGAGTGATGAGTGCCATCTTTTAGGACTTGGTGCATTGTTTCAATCAGAGATGTCTCTACAGTGCTGTGTTCTCAATAGGAAGCACATGTGTGTCCAGAAATCAAAAAGTGGAAGCAGGTATGGCTCCATGTCCAATCCCTTAGATCCACCCACTGGGATATTTTGCATGTTTTATCTCCCAACACTGGGCTGTGCAGGGTAGGAGGTCCTGGTTTCTACAGGAAGGTACCCTTCAAAGGAGACAAAAGACAGCCCACTGAACTACACATTATGGTTGTCACCAGAGAAGTTTAGACAGTGTGTGCCCAGAGACCAGCTGGTGAGAAGAGGAGTCTCCTCCTCTCCAGGTCCAGGTAATAGACCCTCATCCCCAGGAGGAGGCATGGCTCCTTTCACACAGTGAGGGCCGAAGTTTGTGTAGAAACCAGAGATCACCTGGGGGCCTTCTGGCTTCCTTGCCCCATTGTAACTATGAGCAGAATCATCCAGCAATTCAGCCTGAGACAACTTGATTTCCAAGGACCCAGACCTGTCAGGGCAGAAGGTTTGAATCACACTCCTGAGTAATCTCCCAAGGTCCTGCTCCTGTGCTCTGACATCCTCTGTAGCATTGCTGCTGAGGCCCTGATTCCCGTGGGCTACTCCCAACCAGTGATGGGTCACAACAGTGACACTAAGGTAGGACATTCCTGATGTGGGCCAGGATGGCCATGGGCAGACCTGTGCTACTTCTAGTTAAATAATTACAAGCTTGCTTTGCCTGTTACACCTGAGGTTTGTGCCGTGTATCAAATATTGAATTAAGAAAATTCCTAACTATGGTGCAGTACAATAAAAATTGCTTAAGGTCTGTAAAAAGAGAAATAGAGTGGTAACAGTGAGGAAGGAGACCCAGGCATCTAGGATCACCTCCCGCTTGACCTCCACACTGCATTTCAATAGAAGAAAAGGCAGCAGACAGGCACCTCCTGAATCAACTTCCTGTAAACAGCAGGCATGGTGTTGGGGGAATCTTTCCAGAAGACACGGTTTTTACTTAAAAAAGATCAAACCCCCACCCCAGTCCTCCATTGGAGACCAGAAACCTTTCACATGTAATTCCTAAAACTGTAAACCCAAGACACTTTCCAATTTTAGTATATGTGCTGCCAAAGTGAGCACCCAGGACCCTTTCGTATGTGACTTCTAACGCTGTCAACCTAAGATCCTTTCACGTGTAATATCTAGAGTGTAAGCCTATATGAAGGCAGAGCTTCTCTTTGCTGCGGGAGCTAAGTCATTTAGACAGATCATCGCCCGGCTCCCAGCCGTAATATTAATAATAAACTTCTTCCTTCCCCATTCCGGTGTTTGAGAGGTCTGTTTCTCGCCGCTGCTCCTGATACAACAGGAGGCCTATAGTAAAGACCATCTGAGAGCACTCTAAAGTCGCAGAACACAGCGGTGTGGTTGCAAGTCAGCAAAGACTGCTTTGGTCCCAGGATCTCTTCTCAACATAGGGTCTGTATGGGGGTCTCATAAAGAGGGCTTGTGCAAGAACACTGGGAAAGAATGCAACCTCTGCTCACAAGACTCGTGAGGGTCTTTGCAGATGGAAGCTTGAGAGGCCAGAAAGCCTTGCAGGAGAGAGATAACCGGAACACCACAGGCTCTGCCTATGTTCTCAGAATACGGAGTAATTCTGATTGCTCTGTGTCTGCACTGCTCAGGAGATAAAAGCCCCTTAATACACTAAGTGTGGTCAGATCTTACGGAGCCTTATCTGCTGTGCCTCTTCACAGATCCACCTTGAGAAACAATGGGTGGTAAAACTCAGTGTCCTAAGTTAGCATTTCTTAGGAGAACCATGTTTGCTATTGAATGCTGCAGATCCACGCTCTCCCCTCCGCCAACAACCTTTTCACCTCCCCTCCCCACAGCCAGCAAGATTAACAAGATAATGCACCTAATAAAAGCAGGTGGAGCCCAGAGCTCAGCGCCCATGTGGTCACCCTGCCCTAGAGTGCATTGGCCCCCTGGACCTATCCTGTAGAATTCTACTCTTGTCTTTGTCTTAATTCTTTTCTCACTCCCTCATCACCGCCAGGGCTCAGGGCACCCACATGCAGGGTTTGGGCTGGCTCCCAACACCTGGGAGACAGGGGACTCCTCTAATGGCCAGCTCTGCCTCCAGGACTCCTCCATGGCCTTGCTCAACTCTCCTTAGATTGCGGTCTAGGACCCTCCAGTAAACTTTCTCTCAAGTCCATCACTGAGGTTGACACTTGCATCTTCATCTGTTGCCTTTCCCAGAGTAACCGACCTTTCTCACCGTATTGTCTGACAGGTGTGTCCCCTAATAAAATGTTGTAACTTTAATCCAATGACAGCACTTGCTTTTTGGGGTATTTGGACTACAAAATCATTTTCATCTGTGCACCAGTGACCTCTTATTTATTCCAATTTGTAAAATCCTCTTGTTTATTCAACTTCTTCTACCTGCAGTGGTTCCGTTTTGCTGGTATTTGTATTATGCTTTTGAGTTAGTTGATGTTTGTTGATTTAAGTCACAAAATTTGGGGATAGTTTGTTACACAGCAAAGGATAACTGATGAAGCCCTCTTACATTTTCATTATTCTCTAGAGGTTATCCACATCTGTTTTATTTCCCCCCATTTGCATAATATTAGCAATGCATGGGGTTTCTATTTCCTCAAAGCCTATTTTTTCTTTTCCTTTTTCTTTATTTTAGTTTCTTCTCTCCTTTGTTTCTTTTTCTTTCCTCTGTCTCTCCCCCCTTCTTTTCTATTTTCATTCAAACTCTCGCCCTCCCTTTTTATCACTCCCTTTCCTTCCCTTTCCTTCCTTTTCTCTTTCCTTCTTTTCTTCTTTCACTCTTTCCTCCCTTCCTCCTTCTTTCCCTCCCAAACAACGGATAACTCCTATACATAATGTGCATTATGGGAAAACAAATGCAATAGGAATTTGCTGTACAGGAAGTGTAAAAGCCAGCAAAACTAACTAATATTTGGTTTAGGTACACACACAAACACACACACACACATATATATATATCTATTATATATATATATGTAATATATGTTATTTTATATATATATAATATATAATATATTGCATGTTATTTTTGTTATTTTATATATATAAAATAATGTATTATATGTTATTTTTATATATATAAAACATGTAATATATTATATGTTATTATATATATGTTTACATATATATATATTACATGTTATTTTTGTTGTATATATGTATATATATTGCACAAATCTTTAAAGAAGCACACAGGAATAATAAACACAAGATTCAGGATGAAGTCTCCTTCTGGGGGATGGGAATGGGCAGCAGCCCAGGGTAGCTTTACAGGTTTTGTGTTTTACGCCAGTTCTGGGCACCTGATAGTTAATTGATTATAATTCCTTAAACAGAGTTTTTCAAAATAACATATATTTGGTTTTTGTAGAAAGGAAAGAGAAAAGAATACCAAAGTTCACTGCAAGAATCCTTAACAAGAACTACTTACATTGGAAGAAAACCACAGAGGATTGTAAGGAGTCATGTGACAGAGAGGACATCGATGTCATGAAAATG